>NC_072731.1:98265311-98565311 GCF_026930045.1 Uloborus diversus | reverse complement strand
CGGCGACGTCGATAGAATTTAGTAAACAGTGATAGTCATTACAATACTTTCTGTTCAAAAATGTTAGGCAGTCATTCTTTTTTAGCGACATCGGCAAGGCTCAAGCCTCAGTGCTTATTTATGACGTTTAAAAATTTGGCGACACATGAAAAGATGGCCAAGAGATTCAGTTATCGAAATTTTCTGAAAATCATTATAAGGAAACAGTTCTTAGCAGTGTTTCTGAACGACAGCCTTTTCAAAAGTCCCATAAAATGTTTTGTCCAAGGTTTACGAAATCGGTTTTGCAACGAAGGATAATTCAACTTCAAGTATAGCTACTACTTCTTGCTATTGCGTCTATGCGTTTAATTCAGTGAGTTCTTAAGTGCTAAATTACAAAGATTTAATGAATGCTGTTTTCTTCATATATTTATTATATTCTTATTTTGTAAATACTGAAATAATTAATTTTGTAAGTATAATGATGTGCTATATGTTTGGCATTAACTTTTGTTAAAATTAATTTGCTTATCTTCCAGAAAATTAATAAAAATGAAATGCTTGACAACTGCATTCATACACAGTCTGGCACTAAATTTCTATGCCTACTACTGGAGAATTCAGCTCGCATTTAAAATAGCTTATTTTTTTTTCAAAATAAAAATTGAAATATTTCTGAAATAATTAAGCGGTATAAAATTAGGAAAGTACGTAACATAGTTTTAAAACGTTTCAATACAAAATGATTTATTACTAATTCAGGAAAAATTACCCACGTATTTATGTTATCGCCTAGTAATTGGCGATCGGTTCATGATCGTAGGAGTACGTTATATTTGATTTTGAATTAGATATATAACTTTTATAGGATCTTAAATGCCATTTCAGCCGACTTGTGGAAATGGGACGAGCGCTGGTATACTTTTCCTATTTCCGAGGATAATGTAACCAAAAATCAAGCTAGTGCCGGTGAAACAAATAATAAAAACGACCAGAAGATTGACAAATGTACTTAATATGAAGCTGAACAACCTTCAACACATTACTGAACTGATTTTCATAAAATGAATTATAGTAATATTTTTGCATTAACTAATAGAAAAATTTGGAAATAAAACATCTTAGAAAACAATAAAAAAAACCCACAAAATACTAAGAAAATTACCAAAATTAAGTTTTATGTTTATCCTATTCTAAAATGACAGACAGACAATATTTCCCGCTCGTAACCGTTCTGCCCCCAAAAAAATGTGATATGTATTTCATTAATTTAAAAATTCATTTAAAATAGCAAAAGTTCAATTTTGTGCATTAGTTTCTGTAATGTAAGGGTGAGAGAGGTAAGTATTTATACACTACTGTAAGAAAAGTGTTCAAAAATGTAAAAATAGTAATTTATTAAGCATCACTTTTTAATTTTTAAATGTATTAGCTAACGTGGCATTGAATTCCAATTACAAGAAAACTATTTAATCAAAATATTTTTTTTTTATGAAGCATGTTTTCCCAGTACAACAATTATGCACATGATGCGTTTTAAAGTGTTATTTTTCGCTTTTCTTGATTAAGAAGCTATCAGCGCAACACATCGTAAAACTGCTGAAATTTACAGTTTAAAATGTAACCCAAATTTGTAAGGATTGTCTTTTTTAAAATTAGTTTACCATATACGGATTTATACTACTGTGCTAAGCACAGAAGTCGTGTCTCTACTTTTTATAATAATTGAATTATTACCACCACGTGACTCATAGTATAACTAAAACTCTTATCAAAGCACAACGTTTTACAGACATTTCTAAATTAGAAAGTATTGAAAAATTCTGGAAGAGTGGTGTCTGAGTCAATTATAGGGAGACGTAACACTTTAAAAAGACATGTCTCATTTTGAGCTCTACTGTAGATAACATTTTTGCATTTAGCACAGCAGTATAATGACTGGTAATATTGCGACAAAGGTTTAACGCTTGCATTTGACTATATAAAAACACTGGAGTTTGCAACAAACATTGTTCTGTTCACACTTTGTAAATTGAAAAGTTGAAAAATTTTAATAAACCGTCAAGTGTCTGAACCGTTGTGTTGAAAATAATAAGTAAAAAGAAAAGGTTTTAAGCTGCTTCGTGTCAGAATGCGTATATTTATTACAACTTGATTTATCTAATGCCTACTGAGCAGTTGTTTTATCAACTAATTTTTCTCGCGTACTTGAAAGATCTTCGTGCATTGTATGGTTTGTTCCTTCAGCTATACTCAAAGGATAAAAATCATCCTCAGATGTTAAGTATAAAAAACTAACTACCCATCTTGAACAAACGAGAAATTCCGCTGCAACGTCTCCCATATGAAAAAGAATAAAACAACCGAAAGGATATCGTTTAAAAAATAATAAAGGTAAAAATAGTTTCCAGAATAAACGAAAATCACCCCCCCCCCCTTCTTGATGTAAAATAAAACACGTTCTTCAACTAAAATGACTAAATATTCATTAAAAACGAAAAGCAATATTTTGCAATTTAAAATATTTCGCCAAATAAACAAAAAATACAATAAATTACCCTAACAGTAGCTATTAAATAGAAACAAATAATCACGCACTTCTATTGTTTATGGCCCGAGTTGCCACGCCCCCACGTTCCCATAATACAGCCGATCAGTAAGCGACACGAACTCCGACAGATTAGCAGTCCGATCTTTTGAACAAAAACTTTAAAACCTTTATATATTGCGAGATGTGTTCTTTCCACCAAAGATAAAAATCTTCAACTGCACTGATCTTGTGTGTACAGAACTACCCTGCTGTAGTTTATCTGGACTACAATAAAAAAAAAAATTGTCTTTAAATTCCACCATCTTTTCCTTTAATAATGTACTGATTAGTTTGACAATCCTTCAAGTATTTTCTCCATTTGTGCCAAAACTCAGATGGATTTGAACCGAGAAACAAATGTTGCTAGGGCCGGTACTTTCTGATCATTTGGATTATTAAAACCTAAAGCACCGATCCGGTCACGTGGTTTAACTACGACGACAGAAGACGCGGTTTGCGTGAACCTAGTGAAATAAACCCGATTTCTTCCAGTACTTTACTTTAAAATATATCACGGGACCAAAAGTCGTTGCTTTCAAGAAATGAAGGCTTTAATTTCTCTCTACGCTCTCTACGTTTTATCTGTTTTCAATTGACATATCAGAGTAGGAAATTTCATTACAAAAAGCAGAACTGGATTTCTGATTGTCCTATGGCAACGGGTTAAATATTTACTTCAGTTCTTGCTCAACAAAAGGTTAAAACAAATATTAATCATTTGGGAAATGTAACCATCCAATGCTTGAATTTGTTAATTAATTAACGAAAACGTTTCCGATTCGATCCATCGCGACTGTGAATCATTCTCGGATCAACTTAATTACACACAATTTTTTTTTATCAAAATCGTTCCAGCCGTTTAAAAGCCTTATGACTATAAACACGCGCACAGAAGAAATCTTACTAATATTATATATGCGAAAGTTTGTCTGTATGGATGTATGGATGTATGGATGTTTGTTACTCTTTCACGCAAAAACTACTGAACGGATTTTGATGAAACTTTACAATAATATAGCTTATGCATCAGAATAACACATAGGGTAGTTTTCGTCCCGTTATGGGGGGCAAAACCCCCTTAGGGGGGCAATAAAACACAATTTTTGTATAAATTCTCTAATATTGGGATGAAAAAATACTTGCACATATTTACATTATATGTCCATCGAAAGCTCTGATTTTTCTGCTGAAGATGGCACCTGTTCGAAATTTCTAAGTAGAATAAAAAACGAGTTATGAGCTTTCTAGATCCATGTTCGAAGGCTTTCCTCAACTCAATACAGTATTTAGTGTATCATCTCAACTCCCTGTCGATAGCGACAATTGTTGTATTGTTGATTTTCTTTGCTTTTTGTGATTGTTCAAGGCTTTTCTCAAGTCAAATCTTGAAGTAAGATTTTTGCACAAGATTGGCAATTAATACATGATTTGGTTGATGATTTTCCATTTAAGCGGAACTTTAATGTAATTAATGGTTTATATTATTATTTATGCCGATTGAACACTTACTCATTATCCAAACAACCAGCAGATCGCCAAAATTTTTGCAGAAAGATTTCCGTAGCTGATGCATTTGGCAGTTTTTTCAACGTTGCTGTTTTTGAAGACGAAAACTACGTCATAATGTTTCTCAGCTTTCACCATGTAAACAAAATATCGCCAATCAAAGAATTTTCAAAAGACTTTTTTTACTGTGCTAAATAATCCAGCAACTAAATTAGGCAAATCCATAAACAGCACAAAAACTTCCATTAATTTTCCTTTTTGCACAATTTCAAACAATCACCAAATTTTATTACTTATTTTGGTAACATTTCGGATGAAACTGTTTAGCGTCATTTTATGGTGACCAAAAATATCTCAGCATCTGGCGACGATATCTCTGTAACGAAAATTAATATCATATCGTTTTACAAAGTAAGGAAAGAATGGGGGAGCATCATCGAAGGTACCCCGAAACGACTTTCGCAAATTCAGTAAAATCGCACCAAGAGCCACAATGATTGAAATTTCCCGAAATAACTAAAGCAAGTATAAAGGGATTACGAGCGCAGCAACTTTTTTTAATCACTTCGTACTTCATTAGCCATACAGAGAAGGTTTTAGACTCCATGTTAAAAAAAGTATCAACAGATTAATCTTTTTAAACATGAGAAGATTAATTTCATGTTTTTTAAATTTGTATATGCTTAAATATAGTGCTTTCGTTTCTAAATCAATACTACTTTGTTCTTTATACTTATTGCTATTTTAGTTTTATGGGTAAGGAAGAAACTCGATTTTTAATCACGTCAAAAAGATGTGTTTTAAATTCTTTCACTTAAAACAGAAAACAAAAGTAAGTAACGATTTTTTCTAATAATTATTACTGACCCAGGCAACGCCGGGTTTTTTTGCTAGTATATATATACATTAAGATGTACTTAGAAATAACTAATGCAAAGCGAGTATTACCAACACCATTCGCCTTTTTCAAAATTTTATTCAGTTAAATTCGTACAAATAGTTAGCACGTTTTTGAGAACGTCCCACGTATTAAGGCATAGCTTCATACTTTGTAATTATTTGTTGACGTTTTAACTTCTAATGTTAAAACTTATCTAAGTATAAACCGCATTCTCAGAGGCTCCACATTCCGTATAACAAGATCTGGTATGACGTTAACTTTGTCACTTGAATCAAGTGAGGTAACACGGAATCTTCGCAGAAGGTTGGCCAAAATTGTTTTCGCTTCCATAATGGCAAACCTTTGTCCTAGAAGGAAAAAATATACAAAAGTTTTATACAAAAGTTTTGAAAGAAAAAAAAATAAACATATTGCCTTATTTTATATTAGACATTATAATTAAACAAAGGTTCATCATTTTTATATAAAATAATGCTTTATATATCCTTACAATTACATTTAAAAAAAATCGGATTTGTGTCCCACTTACCCCAATGGTGAGTGCGAATTATTTTTTTGTATATGCCTTCATTTTAGAGATATTTACTGCCTTTTAAATCTGTATCACGTAAAATTTTAAAACGAAATTCAAAACTATTTCATTTGTGAAATTTATTGAAATCCTATAGGTATATACTTTGCTTTTACATATAAAGGTATGTTTAATGAACGTAATACAGTTGATTAAGATCCATTTGAGTAAGTTTGCCAAAACTATAAGCTGAAAAAAAAATGGAAACACTAAATGACTGCGTCTATGTAAAGTTGGCTAAGGATGAATAATTATCGCTTCATCCTCAGTAATTATTCCAACATCATTTGCACTATGCCAATAAAAATTGTCACTATTTCTATTCGTTCTGCAAATTCAACAGTAGTTTTTAATTTGCGTTGTCAACTTACAACATTAGACCTACTTAAATCCTAATGATTTTCTTTCATATATGTTTTACAAATACATAATCATCAGTTTTAGCAACTTTTGTAGCTGAACTAACAATTCCTACTAAGTCATCATAGTTGTCTTGAATTTCACCAATACAAATATTTAATCAGAGTTGCTCTTGGTTTTGAAATCCCATTATTATTATTGGGGGACTCGCTTACCCCATAGTGAGGTGATCCACTTACTCCGTATAGCAAAAATTATGGAGTAGGTGGGACCACTCGTCTTAAACTCTTATTAATAGTATTTTATGAAAAGAATTCTTGTTGTCTGTGTGAACTTTAAGTTAAACTAAACGTGAAAAATTAAATATCATAAAAAATAATAATAACTAACCTGGAAACACTATATATATATATATGTAACTATTTTTTGTTCGATACTCACCAATGCAGTTTCGTGGTCCAGCAGAAAACGGAATATACGAATAAGGATGCCTACGAACTGCATTTTCGATGAAAAATCTATCTGGTTTAAAGCGCTCCGGATCTGGGAAAAGTTCTTGATCCCGATGCATTATCCAGGGGAATATTAAACAAACAGTGCCAGCAGGAAGCTTATAGTCCACTAAAAATGAAAGATCGTGAAGAATAAGCGTGATTCTACTATTTTTTTTTTACCGTTGAGTAATGTCTACTACTTACAGTGTAAAAGCAAACTCACTACCTAACAAAAACATCTTATATAAAAAAAAACATCTTCAAAACATGTTATATAATTAAAAAGTGAGCTTATGTACCTATGTATCTATGTATGTATGTCCAAGTTTTCCCAAGCGCCAGTACACTGACCATCGAACCAGGTATCGATGGATTCGTTATTTTCCCGTTTTTATGTTTGGCTATTTAACAAAATCCTAAGATAATAATTAGCGGAGAGATCAATTCACAACTCCAATAAACTATGGCGGGCGCTGCAGCAACTGTCTAATGGCGGATGGAAAAGGTAAAACAAACAAGTGCCGTAACTTATACTTAATGCTTAATGAATGACACTAACTTTTCACCATGTTTGTGGGAAGCTTTCTTTTCTATTCCTCTGAAATTGCGTTTCACCTCAAGCTGTCTGAAGCCTATAATTTATCTCAAAGAATACACGTGGAACGGAATGCTTTACCTTTTTCGGTAGCATTGTTAATCCCCGTAAAGTAGCGTACTCAAGCTCTAGAGTCTTGAATTAAAAATTATTAATTATGATACTTAGATTTCGACATACATTCGAAAAAAATAAAATTATCGATTTTTGTTTTGATGCTTTTCCTGTAATCGGGAGATTTTGAGTGTTTCCATTTTGTTTATTTTTCCGGAATCTGCCGCAAAATTTTATTGTTTTTTTTTTGTTCAAGCATGATTATTGAACACCCGTTACTTGACATAACTTTTATTTTCGAGGTAGACCGTGCAAAACCGGGCAACGCAGCTTATACTTGCATAAAATCTAATGTGTGCAAATACTTTTCTGACATCAAAAATCCAACAAAAAATGCAATTCCTGATTTTTATTTTTTTTTTTTTTCAAAAAGGTTCAATTACATATTTATGATAATACTATCCACTTCGATTTTACATTTGAAAGTATTCCGTTGAATATTATTCCTTTTATTTAAATACAAGTAGTTATCAAAATAATGGGAACAGCTGTGAATTAAAGTGACCTTTTTGAATGCGCTTCGTAAGCAATAAGGAATAAAACTAGGTGTCTGATTTTTTTATAAAGAGCAATGAATGTATTCTGGTTGTATGTGGTGGCTTAATTAAAGTACTGGAAGGCTTGGATTTTTTTCAAGCGTGCGAAATGTCGGCCCTCTCAAATTTTAAAAGATATCAAATTTTTGGAGCGCGACTAGCTGGAGCAAGTGTAACTGAAACATCTCAACTTTTTGGCGTTTCTAAAGGTGCAGTATCTAAAGTCATGACAGCATACACACAGTGCGGTAAGACAAGCTCGGTAAAGCAAAATAGTGAGGGGAAAGAGAAACTCAGTGAAAGTGGTCAACGGTTATTGAAGCGGATTGTAAGGTCCAAAAAGCGAACAACAGCAGCAAAAGTGACCACAGAACGAAATCATCACTGGATTCACCAGTGTGAGTGATTACCGTTAGATGGCACCTTTATAAACCGAACATTTACGGAAGAATAGCGATTCCCAAAACACTTGTCACAAATGTTAATGCTAAACGTCGTTTACAGTGGAGCCACACTCACAAATTCTGGTTGATTGATGAGTGGATAAGAGTAACATGGTCTGACAAAACGTCTTTAGCATTTTTTCCTACTACAGAAGGGGTAAGAGTTTGTTACACACCAACACAAGCGTATGATCGTGATTCTCTCCTTCCAACGGTCAAGCATGGATTAGGATTTGTCATGATATGGGCAGTCAAGTCGTAAGTTTTCGCTGGACCAGTCGTAACCCTAAAAAGAAGGATCACTGGGGAGAAGCATAGACACATTTCAGCTGACCAGATCTATCCTATACTGCAAACTTTGTTTCCTGAAGGAGATGGAGTTTTCCAAGCTGATAATGCTCCAATTCATGTAGCGAGACTTGTCCAATCGTGGTTTGGTGAACACGAGGGTGAATTTAAACATCTGCTTTGGCCAGCACTGTCACCTGACCTTATTATAATTGAACCGTTTCGGTCTATTTTCGAGCAATCGACATCCTCCACTAACGTCTTTCCCAAAGCTTTCACAATATCTCCATGAAGGATGGTACGGAATTCCTCTGAACACTATTCAACACTTTTATGAATCGATTTCTCGGCGAATCTAAGTTGTATTGCATGTCAAAAGTGGTCCTACACTATACAAATAAAGAATTCTTTATAAATCTCAAGTGTTTCCATTATTTTGATAACTACCTGTATTTGCATTGCGCTTAAACATTTGCACATTTACTGAATTAAAATTTATTTACGATGCTTAAATCCTGATTTCTTCGGCGGACATCACTGGGAGTTGAGAGCGAACGGAGGTATCGTCCGTTTTCCACAAGAAGGCACCTTACTCCTCCTTCGTCACGCTGATTCTATTTCGCTGTTTTCGGCAGAAGATATATTCGGATCAAAGCATTTTATTGCAAACGCAGCAGTTTTTAAAAGGCAAGAATAACTAAAATGGCAACAGAGAAGTGAAGCAAGGGATGTAAAGGACACTAAGACGTTTTTGCACATTAAAATTCACGCCCAAGTTACGACTGTCTGGTTGTCTCATTTAGAAGCGCGTGATTGCTTATCGATCACCCCCGCGTAGAATGGAACTCTGCGCTCGAGGAGGTGGGGTGAAGTGCCTTCTCATGAAAAACAGATAATAGCGATTCGTGAAGAAATTTCACAAGGAATTCAAAATACTCGATATTATCTTTGAAAAAGTGTAGTTAGTAGATACATTAATTTAAACGTTGATAATCTTTCTAATGCCAACTTACGTGTTTGCTGTGAAGCCCCCCGACATAATCCGCTGTAGGCACTGTACGACAAACACCACTGAAAGGATTGTGGCTAGCCTTTGCAGGTTTGAGAACGAAGCAAGCAGAGGACTGAGCCCCCTAGTGAATATTTTATACTTAAAAACTTCGAGGGACCCAAATCAAAATAAAGAAATAAATCTATACTAATATTACAAAGAGAGAGAACGGGTTTTTGTATGTTTATATGTTCGAGGTAATTTCTGGAACCATTGAAGCTATTTGAAAAATGCTGTTCACTATGTGAACAGTCGGATCCCGGCTTACGCGAGGGATACGTTCCAAGACTCCTCGCGTAAGTCGAAAGTTCACGTTATGGAAAAGGGTATGTATAGGATTTTTTTATTAACATATCCAATTATTGTAGACATGTTTAACATGTTTCAAACTGTTTTAGACCATTTTAACTATATTTTCCCGTTTCTTACATAAAGAGCTGGATGTTTACTGTATTTTTAAAAAGCTGCATTATTCAACATAAAATAATGTTACGATGCACAAAATCAATGATCAACGGGAGAAAAAGACATAAAATAAAACAGTACTGTACGTACAGTATGTAGTAATAATAAAGTGCTGAACTATAATAGTTCTGTACAGTAGCTACGATTATAGTTACCGTTATTCTAATATAATTTTTAATGCAGTAGCTTCGCATTTACTTTTATTACGTTTCCATCTATGGTAACACCCCTCTTTCAGGGTCTCTATAACCCACAATACCAGATGAGCTTCCAATTTCATACTGTTTAGTATAAAGCATTTTGCTTAGACACCACTCTGCGAGCTTTATATTAAAACTTAGTTCATAACTACTACGGGTTGCGTTTTCTTGACTTTTAATTGTACGTAAGAAAGATTCACTGATACTTAATCGTCGTGCTATCTTCGATCCTATTTTTAGTTGTCTAAGCGAATCAAGAATATTTTCCTTTTCTTACATTCACTCTAACTTTCCCTTTTTGCTTTCATCTTCAAACTTTAGATGAAACAGCATGCCTAGGTGCCACAATATTCAATCACCTTTCATTTTTGGAATAAATAAAGGAAAAATGTGGAATGATTATTTATACACTCTAACAAAGTGATATTAGACTAGTGCGGTGTGAGTTAAGTTGCGCAGTCAGTAATGCTAAAAAATCAAGTTATTATCAGGTACTCCGGCTGAGCTACCAATACATATGTTGTTTCTTTTTTCGTTGTACATGGTCTATTGGTAGACCTGCCAGATTTCTTAAATGTTTATTCGGGATACTGGAATGTTCCCCCCCCCAGCTTCACAAGTACTCAAAAGGGTACACAGTACACGAACATGGCTTGATTTTTAGTATTTTAGAGGGTAGTTCATTCCCAATGCTATGAATAAATAGTTATCAATTCTGAACCTAAACCAGGGGATAATAGTAAATGATAATAAATGACACAAGCTGATAAGTTTAAACGTCGAACTTCCTACTTGTTACTATTTGTAAATTACTTGAATAAAAAGGACAATTTTGGAATAAGGAATAAAAATTTGAATAATATTTACGTGTACTTTGGCAAGTACTTATTTCTTCTTTTTTGGAATGTATTTTTGTTTTTAATCTTGTAAAAAAATATCACACGCTAATCTGATATTGATTTTGAAAGTCAATATTACAAATGACAAAATAATTATCCTAAATTATTCTTCAAAGATAACTATTTTTAGAAATTTTCGGTCATCTGAAAATCAAATTTATCTTTTACCGGGACGTGAAGTAAACCGGCCGGGACTCAGGGATTTTGTCGAAAAACCGGGACTATCCCGGTTAAACCCGGACGTCTGGCAAGCCTATCTATTGGTAATACAATATGTATGTATATATACAGTGCTGTATGGGGGGGGGGAATATAATAATTTAATTTTTTTTTACATGCTGAAGTGGAACCTGCGATTTTTTTGAATGAAAAACATACCTTAACAGATAAGACAACTTAGTGACTTTTAGGTCACTATAGTTATTTTTTCTTCAGAGAATATTACTGATCTAAGGAAACATTTCGAATGTACGTGAGTATGTCGTGCAGAGAGATCACCAGGGAACTTTTCTCAAATGAACGAATTCGTTCAAATGAACAAGTTAAATGAACGGATCAAGAGAATGAACGATCCTCTGATGAACGGATCATTAATAAGAACGACATTGCCCACCTCTAGACTCTATGTGCTTGTACTAATTTTTTAAACCATTAGTTTATCTTCGCTAGCAGTTTATGTTTCGTACTGATCTATTCTTATATCCGTAAACACAAACACAGATTGTCCCTTACTTGCAATGACAAAATAGCTGAAGGTTTCCTTTGAACTAAATGCTTAGGAACAGAAGAGAGTGAAAGAAGAAAATCACGATGGCGGCACAGGAACCGCAAAACCTATATACGTATTTGAAGCTGCACAGGATAAGGCATATAGCATTCTATTAGTTTTGGACATTGAGAACTATTTAGAGTCTCAGAATAATAAAAATTTATTCAAATGGATTATATTTGAGATTCGCTTCGAGCAAATTAACTTTTAAATTCATGTAGTGTTGATATACGATATTAACCCCTGATTCTAAAGTTTTAATTTTGCATGCATTTCGGGCTACTCTTTGAGGGTTTTTTTTATCTCTACTAATATTATAAAGGGAGCGGTTTCATTTTGTATGTTATATGTCCCTGGTAATCTCCGGAACCATTGCACCTAATCAAAAAATTTCTGCCTTGTATGAAAGACACAAACTTGCACAGTGACATCTATACTAATATTATAAAGAAAGGGAGCGGTTTGTTTTATGTTTATATATTCCGGAAAAGATTGATGCATGATTGCAATCTACTGAATGAGTATGTTTCCAATCACACAGCTAAATTAGTAACCGATCAGCGACTTCCCTATGCTACCAGAACAGAAATTAATATTTATCGGCATACTCGGTATAACTGAAAAAAAAGTTTAACAAATTTAACCAAAATCAACAGGCAGACTGAGGATTTGTGAGTGTTTTTTCTTTTTCTGAATTGCAGTAATTTTACTCAGTGGTCGAAAAACCTCATCTTTACACTTGCCGGTGATTCTTACCAACCAATTCCTGTGGCTCCCTTGATAAACGCGTACATATATACTTTAAGCATCTTTAAAGTCGTCTCGTTTTACTAACCCCGTACGATCTCTGTATCTTAAGAACACTTTTAAGAGCCCATATTCATTCTGTTAAAATTAAAGGCAGTATTCCAATAATTTCGGTCTGCAATTGAACTGGACCCCAAGTAAAATCAATGTAGACTAGTTCGATTTACCGTATTTTTATTTTGGACCAGCAGCAGGTCATTAAGGAATATTTCTCGAAATTCCATGGTCCGTGCGCATTTTCCATTTCTAATATAAGTAATTGCAATTTAGAATGAAAATTTCTTATGCCATCACCGTCATCAAAACTGAAGGTTAAACGTACAATGTTATATATGGGAAGATTATACTGTTCACGGGGAAGTAAAGGTTGGTCTCTCTTGACTAGGAATTGATTAGGAAAATTAGGATAGTGAATCAATTTCTTTCAAAAGCTCATAAAAATGAAGCTTTATGAGCTTCGTTTTTGTAATATATTAGCATGTTTCGGCAACAGGACGTTTTATAATAGCGATTGGTAATAAGACTGCATTCCATGAATTGATACTTTTGGATATGGTGTTGTAACAAAATTAGTAGTAGCGTTATTAAATGTTTAGTTTTTTATAAGCGATGTTATATTATTGTGCATATAAAACAGTTTTCAGCTCGTTATGAGCTTTCTTTATATAAAAAAAAAGCTTATGTATACCATGATACCATGAAACCATCGTATACCACGATATTTTAAAACAAAAAATTCTGCATGATATTTATTTAACACAGATATATTTTTAACCCGAACCGTTTCTGGACGGGTCCCTAGTGAGCACATAAATAAATAAATACATATTATAAAACCTGCGGAAGACAAACTTGGAGTAGAATATGAGCATTGGTCAAACAAAGTGAAAATTAGATACTAAATGAATTATTTTTAAATTAATTTTAAGTCACGCGATTTAGTTCGAAGACTATCTCATTATTTAAAAAAAAATTTTTGTAAAAAAAAAGTTTAGCAAAATTGTTTTCTTACAACTATTAGTAGTAAAAATAAATAAATTTGAGTATGCATATAATATTTATTTTTGTATCAAGCTTTGCAAAAGAAACATACAGCGAACTTTTTTAGAATGTATGATTCATTGGTTCAGCTTATGGACCAAATTACAAGCGACTTAAAACACATTTACTTACAGATTTGAATATCTTCTCTGAGTTCTCTAGTAATGAAAGGAACAGATGGATACAAGCGAAGGGCTTCCTAAGAAACATACTTGTTACAAAATGCACAATAGATTAAAATTGAAACATTTTTTAACAATGAAAAAAATAAACACTTGTAGTCAACAGCTTTTAGCAAAGAAAATTTCATAAATTTGCTTGAAGAAAAAATAGTATCAATAATCTCATAACAGGCTTAAATTGTTAAGGGAAGACAATCGACGTTCTTTTACATTTTCCTTTTTTTCTCCTCAAAGCTCAAATGTTTTGAGGCGCACATCACTTCAGCACAATATTTTCGAAATTCCTCACAAATATATTTTATACAAGATAATTATATTCTTTAAGTATTATTATTGTTATTGTTATTATTATTATTTTGAATTCAAAATGCTTCGCGCACGATGAATTTTAATATACTTCTTTAATTTTCTAGTTTTATCACGTAAGAAATCATTGCAGATAAACAGTCGGAAATTTTTTAATGAATATCAGAAAAGTATTATGTACGATAAATATTTCTATGCAAATTGTATAAAAATGTTTCGTATGTAAACAACTTTTAATTGGGTTTTATCAACCTGAATTAATTGATATCTTAAAACACATTCCACGTCATATTGTCAAGAAAGTTATATTGACCATGATACGTGCTGTATATTTCATTTACCGTCTTATTACTGGCAGCCTCAAAGAAAAATAATAAGTATTATATAAATAATATTTTATTTATTTATTTTTTTTTTCAACGTCAATCGTAATAAATATTTTTAGGATTTTCAGGGGTTCGCAGAACACGAAAAGATAAAAATCAAACACATTATAAGTTGAGAGAATGACAAACAGCAGTTATGTTTACACAAAAAATCAATTTCACTTTTAAACATCAAATTAAGATAAATGATTTTCTGAAGGTACAAGAAAAACTATCCTTACTTTTATAACGCATTCCAAATACTTCATGCATGACAAATCTTCCCGAGTTATAGGAACGCTGACATTACTCCCAAGAATATCATCTAATTCTTGGTGCACAAGAGCTTGTACATCTGAATTCAAACCTAATAAATGCAAAGCCCAGGAAATTGCAATTGAGCTAGTGTCATGACCCTATAGATATAAAAGAAAATTAACTTGAAATTTGTTTCAGATTGGTTGAAAAGTGATCCACCTATTTTGCAAAAGACTAAAGATACGTCCCATTCTTGCTACTGTTATCTTTGTCTAAATTATATTAGTAAACCAACATTTCAATAATCAACTAATAAACCTACGATTGTTTCAGTAGAAACAGGCGCAAGAATAGAAACTTACAAAACTGTTAGTAATTATCAGAGCTTATCGTCAGCTCAAAGCAAGAGTAAGATATCTTAATGTCATTCATGGAATTAGATGTTTTACTGTTGATCTGAGGCGATGATATATCCTAACACATAGAAATTTGAAAGAAGAATAAATGTTAATTCAGGACAAGCTGCTCTATTACTAAGAATGTTTTTCGTTTGCACCTTTCATTTTAAAGTGTTACAAATTTCGTTTTAATCAGTTCTTACTTTGTCTTATGCGATACCTTGCATATTAGCGCCAAAGCTATTTCACACGGGTAGAGCCACGGAGGGATGTGAATGAAATGGAAGCAAAAGGCACGTGGTTTTTTTTCGCTTCGCGTCATCTTGCTCGCTGATTATACCTGTTACAGAATGAAGTGTTCCTTTCCCACATCCAAATCAACAGTCATCTCTCCTTGGCACGAATATACCATTCTTGCACTGAGCTTTTAATAATAAGTACGAAAACATATACAACGTAAGCAGTGTGTGTTTCAAAAGCAGAAGTATTGAATTGAAGTAGGTACGGATTTCAAAAGCAACGATATAGTTCCGCTGATGAAATGATGCAGGCACTTTCTATACACCATTGACAGATTAAGAATTTAGCAGATTTTCTTAAAACGGCGTCCCTCAAACATGTTCTGGATTATCAGTCAAGCTTTTAGTGCATGCATTGTATGACCTCACCTGGTTACAATCAGTTGAAACATAACAAAACAAAACACGAATATAAATGATTGCAAAATAGACGCAGCATTTTCCGTATTTTTCTAAGTAATTGAAACATAAGCAGAAAAAAAAAAGGAAGTGGAAGGGAATACCAGATAGTAAATATTAATTTAACTGCTTTTACATTTAAAAAACAAACTTAACGTCGTTAAAAACTAGCATTTCGTCCATGATACTAGTGGCATTTTAATTGATTCATATAACTAAAAATTACAAAATATTTTACAATAATGAATCAAGTTTTTTTTGGAGGGGGGGGATTAAAATGGAAATTACCAGCAACTCAATAACTGAATACGCCCCAACCACCAAAAAAACATAGTCGTTTTCTTTTAGGAAGTGGATGAAAGGAGGCTATTTTACTAGGAATATCCAACTAGGATTTTATTTTTGGAATATCCCTTTGTTTTTTTTTTGGAAGGGGGGAGGGGGCTGGGACAGGACCAGTTCATTTCATTTGTTTATTAATTTTTCAGTGCACTCTGTTACAATTTAAATCAGCTAATCATTTTATGTACACATTTAAAAATACCTCAAACATAAACGTGTTTACTTCATCCCTTATATCCTCTTCAGTAAAGGATTGGTCCTCAAAATGATGATCCAATAACAGTTCCAAGAATACTTTTCGTCTATCCTCATATATTAGACTATCCTCGTCACGATTCACATTAGATGTTCTTTTCTTAGTTCGTGTTTTCAGAAAGCATTTTTTCTTTTCCTGGATAATCTGAAATAAAATATTAATAAAAAGACTGAGCAAGACTAAGGCAAATGAGAAAATAGTTTTATTACCAAAAAATTTAGCAATTACTGTGTACTTTCACTATTTTAATGTACTTTCTTTCTTTCATATTGTAGTTATTAGTTAGGTTTTTCCTCATTTGCTAGTAGTAACAGTTCGCTGCTTAACATTTTGTCCTCAAAAAATCACGCCTTGCCTTAGCAATAATACTATACAATACTTAAAATGTATCACGTTTAAGAGGAGCATTCGTCTATACTTGGGGCAAATCTCAGGGGTACAAACCTATGGAAAGTCATGGTGTAGATTGGGCCGTTTAAATCTTTAGGGGAATGTTTTGAGAGGTATTTTCTTTCTTTTTTTTTGGGGGGGGGGTCTTTCGCTTCATGGGTTGGTCTTTGTGATATTTAGGGTGTGCGTCCTTGCTCTTAGAAGGGAGGGACACTCCTGAAAAAGCTAACAAGGCAGCGTCTTAATGGAGTGAACAGTGATTTGCATCTGCGCAATCTTCAGAATGCTGCCAGGTTTGGTTTACAACTACATTGGATTTTTTATAGTTCACTATGCTATTATCACGTGTCAATCTAAGTTTTCTTATGCAAATTTTTGCTACTGCTGTTCATTCGTGCTTGTTTTATTGTAGCTGATGATTTTTTCGATGTATTTGGGGATTTACTGCTACTTTAATGGTGTATTCAGTAAATTACCGCCCATTAGCAAGGAAATGACTGAGCTGGCGGAGAATTTCATGTATTTCTACTTTAATGGTGATTTTGCGTAACTCTTTGATGTATGTATAACTACCAATATTTTTTTTCAATCATTAGCGAGAGTAAAAATTAAAATTTGTATAAATTATTGCTTAATGTGGAGAAAAAACAGATGCTTTTACAGTTTTGTCAAACAAAGCCAACTTTTTTTTACACACCATATTTTTTAATCTGTACAAACTCGATAAACTATTCTATGCGTGAAAATATGTTACTAGTTTTCTTAATTTAAAACATTGTACTTATTGACTCATGGACGACATTTCAGCCACAGTCAAATCAAAATTATGTATTGTTCTTTAAGACTGGATTTCGGGTATGAAATAAGAAGATTCAATAACAAGTGATGATTCATATCTTATATAACAGCGAGAATGTCAGATATATGTAAATTTGCCAGGTGTACTGCCTTACGTGGAGACAACCGAGAAAGCTCCAGCTGCTGATGCAACAAAATACAAGATAAGCATGTATTAAAAACTATAGAATTGCGAATTTCCATTCGAGATTTTATCAGTGTTTTATATTATAATGATTTTCACTCCGTACCACTGTGTTTGAAAACTTTGAGTTGAAAGTGCTACTCAAGGTTCTTGCAGCTACGGTTTTGTTGATAATTGTATGTTTTTCAAGAACGAACACATAATCTTAACGAATCATTTATGAATTTGGAAATTATAGGTTTTGTCTAGTGGGAAGAAGGGGATCTACGGGTTTCACTTTTGATTTTTTTCAAATTTGAAGTACTAAAAATGCACTTTAGATGAGCTTCAATAATGTTAGAAGGATAAGAGTTTCGGGAGAGCTCCCACTTTAATTTTTGAAATTGAAACGATAAGAACGCAAATGATATTGATCGATATATTGAACGATAAGAACGCAAAACGATAAGAACGCAAATTATATCTAAGCATGTTAGAAAGAGGGTTCTCAGGGGAAGTCCCTCGGAAATGTTTCGAAATTGTAGCTCTTAAACGCAGTTTTAGACATTGTTTAGTGATGCTATGGGGAGGAGAGGTTCGAGGACTTGCATACGAAAACTTTTTATAATTTGCAGACTTAAAATGGCATTCTAGACTGTCTCTGGTCTAGATAATGTTGTTGTTTGAAGAGGCTTGGGGGAGGGGCTTCTCCGGGAAGTTTCGAAATTGAACTTTTAAAAACTCGTTTGTGGGTCATTTTTAGAAACGTTTAGTGGACTGACAATAATTCCAAATCGAAAGTTCAAAAATCATAATTAAAACAATTCTTTAGAAAGCCGTGATAAAGAAGTGATTTGACGAATAATGTATAATCTGTGAATTTCTACTTAAAGTTTTAGAGCCGTTACCTTTTTCGTAAATCCATGAACTTTTTCCAGGTTTGACTGAAATTTGCGCCCTGTGGGTGACCGATAAAAGATTCTATCGTTCCAGAGCCATGGCCTAAGAATACGATGAAAAAATATTTCGCCAATCCTGGAAGACAAGAGTGTAAATTAATTGAAACAACCTAATACAGATTCCTCTAGTAAATTTTATACGCAAGGTTCGTAATAAACCCTATACTCCAAAGTATTGGTTTTCAACGACACTTAGAATTTCGCAGTGAAAAAATATTTTGTAGGCAAAAAATTCTTACTCGTAAACTGCTTTGACATAGTCTCTATATCCTCCACTCTGAGCATTAATGTGCACTCCCATTGCTGTTTCTGTAAAAGATTATATGATATAAATAAAAAATACCAAGTGTAATATTTGTAAAGGCATAAATTTAATGTAACTTGATACTCCTTGTTTATCGACGGTCTGGAGTTTAATGCTAGATATTGCTAGCAGTTTTAAAATTAATAGTATAGCTGCTGATTATCTACTCCGGTTTCTTCAATTAACATTATGTATCTAGTAGATCGTCATTAGGAATTGCAATTCCGTACCAAACATTCAATACCGGTATTCGCTATTTCGTGATACCGGAATACCGTTATTAATACTGATATTAGAAATTTCTCAAAAAAATGCTTGAAAAAATATTGTTTCGTTTCCCCATTTCATAATTTTGTACAAAAATTGTATTATTTATTAAAACGTATCGTGAACAAATATAAAATGAATGAACAAATGCCATAATAAAACATCAATAATAGTAAAATACATAATGAATTTCTTGAATTATCTCTAAGCATGGAACTCATTTTAGTGCTCATCTTTCCTGCAGTTGAGAATACTATTTGTTAATTCACGTAGGTCGGTGGTACTGTTAACAATGCGCGATACACTTCCTCTAATATTGTCAAGAAGTAATCTTCAAATAACTCGGTCTCTTGCGCGTTATTTTTGGATAAACCCTTTTGTGTGTGTGTGTGTGTGAGGTTTTATAACTGCTTGTAATTTCTTTCCAGGAAACGATACTTTTTCAATATTATCACCATTTTCTCTTGAGAAAGAGAGGTTTGAATTTGCTTTTTATTAGCCCTTTGGTTTGAAATTTGCGATAAACTTGACTAAATTTGATCTTAGTAGTTTCTTTTATTGCATGTTAAAATCTCAAAAATTGTATTGTTTTCAATGAAACCTCCGATGTGAGGCAATCTGCGTTCATCTAAAATGTCGTTTAACTCTAGTATGTTTATGATATGCTTAATCTGTAAAAACGATTCAGAAATGTTCCTGGAAAATAATAGGCAGCTGATATGCTCAAATTCTGCCGGTAACATATCTTGCAAAAACCGTTAAAAATCAGAAACCTTCTTGAAAATATATTTGAATTTTTCTGAAGGTTATGGAAATCTCACCGGTCAGAATTAGAAGCAGGAACCAAACCTGAAATTCTTGCCCTGCAAAGCTGCAGCTATCCAGAGACCTATTTGCTCTAATTGAGAGCTTAGTTAACCTGGACAGGGCCGTAATCGGTCTAAAGACGACACGCCTAATAAATACACTCAGTTCATCTTTAAAGTGGTAGCTAAAAATATTTTTCACACCAGTGAGGAGGCTGCATGCTTGCAACTTGAAGCAATTAAGGAATAGTTTTTGCAAATGTACTTGCTTTTACTGGGAAACAGGTAAAAACCCGTGAAATCCCGCACATTCCACGGAAATAATAAGCAATGTTTCGGATTTTTTTTACAGTTTACAAAATGCTTTATATAATGCTTCATTTATTTATTTATTTTTGATGTTATTAACCCTCTCCATCTTAATACATATTTTTGTTATCTAATGTACTCTAATGCTGAATAATGATGTTGCAAGAAGAATAAAAAAATGACTCACGACATATGATATCTAAAGTGCACATCTTGATAAGGGGAACTATATCAACACAGGAATCGTGGCCACTGAGCACCTCTAGTTTATCCGCTAGCACTGTAGATTGTTCGTTAAACACTGGAAAAAAATCTGAAAGCATCCTGAAGTGAAACGCAGGTGTGAGGAATTTCCTTCGAGATTTCCACTTTGTTCCTTTGCTAAAAACAAATAAGTTACAAATACATTAAGAGTTATAAAGAGATTTAAATAATATTATCTTATTTCGTATCTAAAAGAAAGTTGGTTAAAAACCTGCTTTTGTGATTGACAGTCATTTGCCAAAAATTTTACTTTTTCCATGACAATCGACTAAAAAGGATGATTCAGAAAAATGAAATGATCCCACTAGTTTCAGAGTAACGACATTAACCTCTGAGAAAAATTTAACTGATCATAAAAGTGGTTTAAGTAAGAGAAAAAATATAAGCAATGCAGCTATTCTCTACCAAAACCAACAAGATTTATGAGTATAAATTTAGTTAAACAATGAGCATTTTATAATTTCAGTAGTAAAAGTGGTGCATTTTCTAAATAAGAAAAAAATAGAGAAAAATAAATTATGAGTGAAATAAGTGATCAAGTTATCAAGTGCTTTTGAAAGGTCAAAATTAGAAATTTGAAAAAAAGGAAAAACAGTGACGGAGAAATTACAGCATTAAAAATCATAATCATTATACTTAATAACTTACCGAATAATCGGTATTCGGCAATCGGTCGATTCGGTTATCGGCGCATCCCGAGCCTGAATCCATAAACGAGTTTTAACCAGGGCTGTGGAGTAGTTGGACTGATTTTGGAGTACAGGAGTCGGAGCGGGAGTCGTTCGAAACTATGCCGACTCTGACTCCGAGCTTCTTTTTTTCTTTAATTTTCAGTGACTCTCCTTGCATTTTTCAAAAAACTGACCACCAATTATTTTGATTACATGTATAAAGACCTACTGACGAAAAGATAACTGGTCAATGTGGCATCCAGCTGGCTTAATTGTTTATCAAACTTTCCTTCAAACCTTCATATTTTAAGGTTAGTTCTGAAGCTGCCAATAAAACTAAAACTAATAAAATAATAGTTTTAAAAACTAAAAAAAACGCGCTTTCGTAGCAAAATGAACTAAAAAGTGAAAAATAATCTTTGGATGATAGTAGTTGACCAATCACTTAATTTTCATGTAATACAAAAAACTGTGGGGTGCTGTCTATTTACATTTTTGCATGGACAACAAATTTAAGAAATTCAAGGCAACTGATTAGAAGCCCCCCACGCTTTTTATGTATTACATTAAAATTAAGTGATTGGTCAACTACTATCATCCAAAGATTATTTTTCACTTTTTAGTTCATTTTGCTACGAAAGCGTGTTTTTTTAGTTTTTTAAACTATTATTTTACTTTCTTCTTTTTAGTTTAACTAGTTTTACGGAAAAATATTCATTTCAACATTGTTCAAAATCTTTCATATTCATGAAATTAGCACAAAAAAAAACAACTAAAGGTCTCAGGTGGCATTCGAAACGTGGTCTCTGGAACTCCAAAAAGAGCAACTGTACCCCTTAAATTAAAATAGTCGAGCTCTAAAAACATTCAACTTCGCTGATAAATTGCCTGTGGAGTAATTGTCTAATCCAGCTAATCAATCTCAGTCATCGATGTATGTGTGCGGAAATCATATCTACATTACTTAATTACAATTTGAGATGCATCTGAACAAAAGTTTTGTTCAACAATGGTCTGATCAGCAATGAATTTCCAACTGAAAGCTCACCGAAATTTTGGCATGAAATTAGGTAAAAACAATTATATTTCGTGTTCTAATTAACTTGGAAAATTGGAACAAATTTTGTCTGATGCAGAAAAATTAAAGGTTTTTGTAGATATTTTTAAATAATTTTTGCGAGCATTTTTTAATGTATTTTTTAAAATTTTTCCTTTTTCACATTGTTGGATTAATGCCAAAATGTTGATTAAAATTGGAGAAAACTAACAATTAAAAGAGTTAATTAATTAATTTGATCATAGAATATTGCATTGTCATCGGGTCTGAGGTCGCGAGCCAAATTTCAAAAGAATCCGATCGTAGGAAGTGGGCGAAATTTGAGCTGCAAGATTCCGTTACAAGGTACATACATACGTACATACATGTGAATCTTATAAAAGCGTTTTAAAATCAAAGCCAGGAAATATAGGTATACGTAGTAAGAGCTATTGGTACAAAGCTGTATACTGCCGCATTTTGGGTCAAATTTGCTCCAGACGTACATGTACCCGACCTTTACCCGCAATATAGTGCAATATTTTCGTTGAAATTTTTGAAATGAAATTTAGGATTTGTTATTCGGGAATTTTTTTAGAATTAAAGCATTTAGACTTTTATAAACTCTGAAACTAAGTTGAAGTGTAACTCACCACGTGGGTAGCACCCGGGGGGGAGGGGGGAGAACACCCCTTCTCAAAAAAAAAAATTTTCGATTTAGCAAAAAAGGTTTTTTTTTTTTTTTTTTTCTCTCAACTTACTGCTTTAAAAAATTGAAAGCACATGATTAGATCAGCATTTATTTGTTTAACATTTACGGGCAGCATATTAATCCTTTTCATTTTTTAATGTTATTTTTAAGTAATCTCACTTTTAAAATCGCAACTGTTAGATAATTTGATTTTCAAATTGAAATTTCTAACTTGTATGAATCTTTGGTTTATAATAAAATACACCGCGAAAATTTCAGAAGAAGGAATTAATATTTCAATATCTGTTTAGGGGTTTTTCCGTCTTCCCATGAGGGAGGGGAAAATAGCCTCCATAAGGGAGGGAGTGTTTGGAAAAAAATTAAAAAAGCCTAAGTCGGAGTCCGATGTTTCAAAATTCAGGAGTCGGAGTCAGAGTTTCAGTCGGCCATTACTCTTCCGACTCCGCAGCCCTGAGTTTTAACAAGCCATTAAAAATGTAGGCAAATAAGAACGTGGTCAGTAGTACTAAATATGATTCCCATACTTGGAGTATATTTTTGTCCGAATAAATGTATAAGAGTAAAACATACTCAACATGAACGCAATTTCTGAGAGTATCACCTGTTATTTCAATTAACAACTGACAGTTAGATGGATAAGCAATTTCGTGAAAGCAGGAATTTCTTTTAATGATAGCTACCAAAGCTAATTGATGGGGTTGAAAATCGACAAGTGTCATGCGATCGGAGGCTTGACACTTGTCATCAATGTTGTTGGGCTCTTGTTTTTCACCTAGAAACTCACGAACTTGCATAATGAGGCTTTTTATTCTAGCATTAAGTACTTACACCTAGAAGAAAGTAACTTGCTCATTTCCACGCGGCGTCAGTAGAAACTGAAAATTAATTGCTTTAAGCGCAAATATGAATTACAGCAGAAAATTAAGTAATAGTTGGAGAAAACATATGCTAGAAACAAGATCACGGGATAATCAGATACAAATCAAAGCATCGTGACTCTTGTCAGCCTGCTTGAAGCCTTATAAATACCCAACTGACCTGGTAAGTAATCCTGTGCCAAGCCATGGATGTAGGAATTTATATTCCGAAGACTTTTCAATCTCAATTGTACTGCTGAGTACCACCTAAAACAGTAAGCAACATCAGAAAACTATTAGCTATATCCGTTGTAATTTGCGTAAGTAGAAAAAATATACAGATTTTAAATTTGCTATTTAACAAACTTTGAAACACATAAACAGAATAGCAAGATTAATGCAGTATAAAATTAAACCTTAAGAATACTCCAAATACGTTTTTCTAATACATAACATACTTTAAATGTTAAAATAGAGCTTAATGAAATAAGTTATAAATTATGTTATAAATTTGAAGCAAAATAATTTAAGTTGACCAAGAGAGGTAAAAATCGAGCGGAATGAGCTGTGGTCAAATCTGCAGTGAAACCTGAGTAAGATTACCACCTGTATTGCAGCACTTTAGTTTTACCTTAGACAAGTGGTCAACTTACGGCGATTGACATATGCTCTAAGACTAATTGTGGCAGTGAAAAGCAAAGGGATGTAAGTGGCAAAATTAAAAATTTGGAGGTAACCAGTAAAAATGGCGGTTGAACCTATCCTCCTTCTTGGGGCAAGCGATAGTAACAGTAGCCCTGGTAGGTGCTGTTATACAGCATGTTTTAGAAAAGCGTGTCAATGAAAGCCTATTAAAGATTTTATCTTTTAACGTGTTTCACTCAAAGCTTGAAAATTTCCACTTACATCCCTTTGTTTCTCACTGCCTTAGTTATGTACCTCAATTTAGGTCTACCACCAGTGGTGTAGACTGGTGGAAATCTTTCAAGAATGGTCAATTTTACTGGTTTTACTGTTATTTAATTTCGTTGCATAATCAACATCTTAAAAATTTACATATCGATGTATTTACATGTATTCTAAAGCAGCTGCGAGGATTTATACCCAGAGTGGACATTACGTTCAACAACTCATTTTCTATGCATAGATATTTGTTAAATTGTGTACACTTCAATGAAGAAATTAATGCTGAAACGGTACTCAAAAAGTACACCACTTTTAGAATACACTTAAATCATTGTCAACTCGATACAAACACAGGTAGATTTTGTGTTATTTCTACGGATTGAAATGCCTCTTCGCAATTCATCTTGCAAGTTGCTGTAAAGTAACCAGCAACTCAACGTGTTTTTCTGAAAGTTTTGACGTATGAATTTAATTTTTCTCTGTACTGCTGGTGTTTACTTTTTCTTATTTATTCTCTAACAACTATCAAGTTAAATTTAAAGAATTATAAATCGACTATCCCAAATGTAAAACCATAATCTAATTCCAAATAAAATTGTTCATTTTATTTTTTAAATAAATGTAATTATTTTTCTATAATATTTTTTTTTCTACAAAATTTTATTTTCATGTTTGACAATTCCTGTTACCTATTGTAGAGTGTTAAAGCAATTCTCTGGTTAAGTAAATTTCTGCGACATTCTGTAACAACAGTGCCACAAAATGAGAAATTCATTGAACTATACGCATATAGTTGCCATTAAATTTAAGTTACATGTAAATTTATATTTGACATTAAATTTACCAAATATTTAAAAAAGGATATGCGTTAACTCACGGTGGACATTGAATTGCAACAAAACATTTCACTTATTGTAAGGAAAGCTAATATATACACTCCTGTTAGTGAAAATTGCAACACCATGAAGGAAGCATCATAGTTGAACGAAATTTAATACACATTTGAGTGGTAATGGTACAATTAAATGATTGCGTTTTCAAACCAAACAAACAATAAAAAGAGATAGAAATTAGTATTTTGTGTGACCACCACGCGCCGCAATAAGAGCTACTGCACGACTCGGCATGAAGTGAAACAAAATTTGAATATGTGCATGCGGTAGAGTATTCCATATTGTTTGTATGAGCAACCAAAGTTCGTCTTTCGAAGCAACGGGACGAGAATCACGAGCAAGACGCCATCCAACGAAATCCCACACATGTTCAATCGGTGATATATCCGGGGAATATGCAGGCTAAGGAAGAAGCTGTACCTAATGCGAATCAAGGTAGGATTCGACAGTCCTTGCGACATGCGTAAGGGCATTATCCTGCTGGAATACAGCCCCTGGCAATCCTCGCAGAAAAGGAACAGCTTGGGGCTGTAAAACTTCATTTATGTATCGAGTACTGTTCAAATTGCTCACAATTCGTAGCAATTGTGATCGTCCATGATATGCTATGACACCCCAAACCATAACTACGGGTGTTCGCCCACTGTGGCGTTCGATAATGCACTCCGGAATGTGCCGTTCACCGGCATAGCGCCTGACACGAATTTGGCCATCATGGTGCCATAAATTGACGCGGGATTCGTCAGAAAAGACGACCTTCTGCAAATCAGCACGCCAGCTCCTATGCACATTGGCCCATTGTAGCTGCAGGACGGCGATGGTTTTGCGTGAGAGGAATCCTGTATAAAGGGATCCTTGCGCGCAACCCACGCTGCAGCAGACGTCTCCGAATGGATGAAGCACAAAATGAAACACCTGTAACTGTTCACCACTGTGCTGCCAAATGTCTAGAAGAAACTGTGCGGTCCGTCCTTCGTGGTGTTACAATTTTCAAACACGAGTGTACATAAATATGAGAAAAAAACTATTATAGCATACTTACCTCTACTGTTTCGGGCTTATACAAATTGCAAATTGCCTGCCGAATAACCACATACCTGTAATTCTATGGCAATTAAATATTTGGCAAAGTCCACACAAAAATTGAAAAAAGGCTGTAAGAATGAATACAAAATTTAGAATAGTTCTGCTCTACGATTTGTCAGTATTATAATACCATAACCATAGCATATAATATATATATATATATATATATATATATATATATATAATATATATATATAAATATATATATATTATATATATATATTATATATATATATAGTATTTATATATTATATATATATATATATATATATAAATCAGTTCTTATTCATAAGTATAATATTCACAGAAAATCAACTGCTGAAAATTATGTTTTACGTATCAGTAAAATGTACTTACTGCACAGGGGGTGAACGTTCTCTTTTCCGGTTTTGTATGCAGAGCGCATAAGACCATAATAGACAAATAAATGACTAGCATTCATACTTGGTAGAGGTGATGTCAAATTGCATATTTTATAGATGATAACCGACAGGATGATAATAAATAAGCAAACTCCATAAGAAGTCCATAAGTTGTTGAAGATCATAAAGAGCTGTTTAAAATGTATAAGTGTTAATATGTTAACGTTAATTTCAGATGCAGAATCTATATAACTAAAAAAAGAATATAATAATATATATATATATTATATATATATATATATATATATATATATATAAATATATATATATATATATATATATATATATATATATCTATATATATATAATATATATATTATATATATGTATGTATAATTTTTTCTATGTTTTGAATGCTAAAGCACACTTTTTTTTCCTGTAATACAGATATTTTTTTGTCCTTAAATATCAATTATTTGCTTTAACCTACTGTGTTATCTCAGTTATTAGATAAAGAAATCTGATAATATATTATAACGCAAAATCTAATACACTGCGCTTAGATAGATTTGTGTTTAAAAAAAAGGATAAGAGAGAGAACAAAGGTTCCAATGAGTGCTTTTCATATAATAGCAAAGTATGCTCTTAAAAACGACAGAAAAATATTTAAAACGAATAAAATATGATTATATTAAAATACGCTCTAAAAGAGGGAAATATTTGAAAAATACCCAAAGTATCAAATCAGAACTACACACGAGGCAGAGCACTTTTACAAATGTCATTTAACACATGTTTTGTACTACAAACGAAACATCACTTATGAATAGAGTCAAATGAATCAAATGAACTTTAAGGGTGTTAACTTAAGCATCCCTATTAGTTGTTTATATATATTTATAGCATAAATATGCTTGAATAAAGTATAGAAATATGTTTTTCTGCAGATGAATATAGCAGTTCCAATCCTTACGTACACGTAAATGATATGTAAAAAAAAAAAGAAAGAAAAAAAAACATAAGCTAAGTAGTTTTAAAAATATTATCACCACGCCCTAAAAATAGCTTACCAGTGGCAAGTAAATCACGCTATTCTCTCGCTATTCTTCCGAGCACTGTGTATGCTTAAAAAAATTAATATATTTACTTACAAGTAAGTTTCTTTTGCATAAACAATTGTACAAAAAGTGCTTTTACTTTTTTTTTTTGTATCTCTTTATATTTTATTGAAAATCGATTTCTGGTATCATTTTTTTTTTTTTTTTGCAGTTCATTTGTTTAAGTTGTTTCATATATTTCTGAAAACTTTTATATTGAAAAAACCCTTTTAACTTTAAAAGTTCCGGATTTTAAAAACAAATGTATCAGATTGAATTTATTGAAGCATAATCCTAAGAATTTGAGAGAATGAATTCAATATAATTTTTATGTTACTGCCTACCTGTTTTTTTTTCTTTGTACACATAAATTGTATTTTGTTTTGTACAAAAATAAGTTAAACTCTGAAAATTTAGTACAAAAATAAAAACTTATTAAAAGTTGACGGATTAGAGGAAAAAGAATATATATAATTACATACGGGAAAATAGTATTGTTTAGTTCTGAACAAACTTCTTGTAAAAAAAATAATATGGTACATTAGGATCAGTTATCAAATTTAAATCTGAAGGTATGATTTCATTAGGTACTGCATACAGAAGAATAATTAGCAAAAAAAAAATCCTCTTTTTCTTAATATTTTCGAACAATGACTTCGAAAAAAAAATAATAAGTAAAATACTAATCAGATCTCATCAATGTTTTTTCAAACCACGATTGATTTTTAATAACAGACTCCTTTTCGTCTCTGTTTTTTTTTTCTTTTTTGTTTTTAAAGAAAAATTTTAGATCATCTTTAAACATCATATAAAAAAAAATAAATAAAAAAAACTAAATAGATCTAAGGAAACCTCACCATAGTAGCATTCTTATAAGAAAACGGCTTTGTTCGGTTTCGTACGAGGAGACGCTAAAGAGATTTAGATTTTACTACATTTGCACAAGTGTCCCACTTCGGAAAGAGTACCAAGCACTCTTTCAGTTTCTCTGATGAGAGAATATTTGTTCAACGTGCAGACTGCTGAATAGTATTAAGCATTCCAAAGAAAATATTGGTTTATGACGAAATCGTTGCATAATGTTATCGTTGCATAATGTAATCGTAGCAAAATTCATTTGATATGAGAGGAAGGCACGAAATCAAAAGTTATGCTGTGAATAGTTAACTAAACAAGCTGAGGTGTGCATCACATGAATTCCTTTTACTCCAATTTCCCCATTAATGGCAATTTTAATGTGATTCAATAGTTTACTCTCTAAATATCACCAACAGTAGCCAAAACTTATCGACTAAAAGATTGAAGATATATTGCCAAGTGCCCGCCAAATTATAAGACCACTTGAGTTTACATCGAAATTAACAATGACTCCCCCCCCCAAAAAAAGGGCAAAAACCCCTTTAGAAACACTCGAATGCAACCAAAAGGGAAGTTGCACAACTACCCGCCACTAAGAGTCTACGTACAAAATTTCAACTTTCTAGGGCATACCATTTTTGAGATATGCGACATTCATACGCATATACATACATACGTACATGCAGATGTCACGAGAAAACTCATTGTAATTAACTCGGGAATCGTCAAAATGGATATTTCGAGTGTCATAACGTTCTTAGGCGTAGTGGTCGAGTCGAAAAAAAAAAAAAAAACCTCAACATTCATTCGGGGGTGAGCAAAATGGAAATTAATGTCAATTTTTGAATGAAATCTTTTTCGCGAATACAATACTTCCTTTTTTGTAAAAGGAAGCAAAAAAGGTTTACAATGAGGCCTACAGGGCGTTTATTAAGTCTTGCACAGAAAAATGAAATGTATTTTAATAAAACTATTTATGGTTTATTCAATTTTCCTCTTTTTTAAAAATTCTTTTTCAACAATCATTTCGCCATTAGTACAATATTTGCCAACGACATACAGTTAGCGCTATTATTTAGGACTAAAAATGCCGTCAAAAAATAATAAACACCCTTTGGCACCGCTAAGGGAATGTTAAATTTCAACACACCAAGATTTTCTCTGAATGCCGTGTACAGACTTGGACTAGAGGTAGAGAACACGATAACGAACCATTATGCCTTTGGGACAGATGACCGCAAACGCAATTTTGACTTGCTGCATGTACATAAACCCAGATATGGACGGATGTGAAACGGGTCATACCTTTATTACACAAAGAGGATTTTACACAGCATTTTAGATTTTAAGAATAACTTAAAGCGGTTGTTTGAAATTGCGACTTAATTGTAACATGCGCGTAGCAACGACAACGCAACAACGAAGGAAAACTTGCCAAAATAGCTCGTAATTGCGACATTTGGTACGTTGCCATTCCGACGCATATACTACAGCTGCAGTCGCAAACATTACAACAATCCCTTCTCAATAACTGAAATGTAGAGTCAAATTTTATTTGTGTGATTGCTTATCATTATTTGTTCTCTTTTTCGCATCTTTCAGGGTCTGGATTCGTGTGCATAAGGGTGGCCAAAAAAAAAAAAAGAAAAAGCACTCTTAAAAATCTGATTTTTACTGTTTTTATCCTCCCACTTGATTCTTCTTATGTAAAAAATGACTATTGTGAAGTTGCAGCTCATAATTTTAACGTTTAAAGGTAACTCAACATCCTCAAAGTTGGGTTAATTTTTCATTTTACGCATTAAGGAAAAAAAAAAGCAATACAACTATATATTATAAAAATCTTTAGCGTTTTTCATTGAAAACTATAATACAAGACACAAATTATATTTAAATGATTATGGATGTGGTTGTGCTAGTACCTACCAAACTACTTTTACTTCCTTTTACCAAAAAAAAGGAAGTATTGTATTCTCGAAAAAAATTTCACTCAAAAATCGACCTTAATTTCCATTTTGCTTACCCGTGAATGAATGTTGAATTTTTTTTTTTTCCGACTCGACCACACGTGGATAAGTGTCTAAGAACGTATAGACACGCGAAATATCTATTTGGACGATTTCCGAGTTAGTTACAACGAGTTTTCTCGTAACGTCTGTATGTACGTATGCATGTATGTGCTTATATGCCTATGCGCGTATGTGCGGATGTATGTCGCATAACTCAAGAACGGTAAGTCCTAGAAAGTTGAAATTTGGTACGTAGACTCCTAGTGGGGTCTGGTTGTGCACCTCCCCTTTTAGTTGCATTCGGGTGTTTCTAAAGGGGTCTTTTGCTCCTTTTTGGGGGAAACCATTGTTAATTTCCATGTAAACTCAACTGGTATTAGAATTTGGCGGGCACTTGGCGATAGATCGCCAGTCTTTTGGTCGGCAAGTTTTGTCGCCAACTTGGCGACAAGTTTGGCGATTTTTTTTAAAAAAATTTGACTTCATTTTGGGCACTGTTGGTGATATTTAAAGAGTAAACTATTGAATCACATTAAAATTGCCAGTAATGGGGAAATGACATTAAATTAGAGTAAAAGGAAGTCATGTGAGGCACACATTAGCTCGTTTTCTGTCGGTATAAGCGCGGCAGTGTTTTGATGCAACCTGCAACAAGAATTGAAATATATCTTCAATGTGGTTATTATTTTTTCATTAAACTTTCTTATAATAATATATATTTACTCCTTTTTGCAAGATTATTAATAACTGATTTCCTCCAGTAAATTTTAGTGCTTTGCGATTATTCTCCTAAACTCGCAAATTCGTTGATCTCAAAAATTTTGCAAGATTAAATAGATCAAACTCATTTTTTCAGTTAATGAAGCTGATCATAAGTTAGGAAGTCCTCAAATTTCATGATATTTTTGGGCATAATCTCTGGTGCTTTACAGCACGTTCTTTTCATCCACTTCTTGAACTGCTTTACTAATTGTCTTATATCAAGTGCGTCAATTGATTGCTAAAAAAAAAACAAAAACACTTTTATTTTTTTTTTTACTTTTTAATCAATGTTTTTACATTGCAATAATAAAATTTTTATTTCATTGAATTAAAATCATTACGTAGTGCATTATGAAGTATAGAAACTGTCCCCAAGGTATTAAACAGACAACAATCTGCAAACATACCGATGTTTTTGAAATCCAATATCTTCTATTGAAGTGATGGTAAACGAGTGGTACAACACTTGTATTTGAAAACATTACAGCATTTTTTATGTTCATTTAGGATGGTGCAAAGCTCTAGGTACAATAACTCTTGATTCTAGGAGGGGGGTTTTATGCTGAACTATTAAAATCAGTTCAAGAAATTCTCGGTAAGCATATCTTAAGTCATACAGCAATTTTTTAACAGATTGTATTCTACAGTTCTTTACATCAGCCACTTTTCTTCATCATTGAGTCTTGTAATGCATTTATCCTTATCACTGAACTCCCAGCAGGCTTGGTATCTGTTAGAGAAATACATTTGGGGCAGAAGAGAACCTTATGCATTTAATAAAAATGGCAATACTTTTAATTATATAATGTGGTGTTGACATTCCAGAAGTAACTAATTTCTTAATTATTTTGTGCAAGTAAAACAGGTGCTACTGCTCTTGCCAGTATTAGTGCTTTTTCGGTCAAAGCGTAACATTTTGTAAATTTACAAAGAATGGCAGAATTGCATTAACTGAAATATCTTACAAAAAACGTTTGTATGTTTACAGAATATATTTCATCGCAAATGTAATGTTGAACTTGTGTACATAAAAATAACAATTTTAAAATGTAATTAATTTATGTAAATGGAAAAAGCAATCGTATTTGTAATTAGTTTGGTCCTTTGTCAATACACTTACATTCGGTAATGATGCCAACTTCATCCTCTTTGAGCTACCCTATGTGTCCAAAATATTGAGACACTATCAGAAATTCCCATTTTTACGGATTTCTCAAGAAATACAAGACCAATTGCTCTGTATTTTTTTCACATGAATAGTATACTCCAGCAGTCATACTCCAATGAAAATCAAGTCTACTTTTCTTTTAGGGGGGCCAGCAACAGATTGAGGAAGCAAAAAAATGTTTCTGATTATTTTACCTTGTAGATAGCTAAGATTAAGTTATAAATTATTTCAGAAATAAGTTAAAAAACTATAAAGAGTTTATTTTTATTTATTCATGAAAGTATCTCCTATAGCCACGGATATATAAGCATTTGTTTCAAAAATGAAAAAAAAAAAAAATCAAATTTTTTGGCTCATATCACGCAAAGTTTTCCGTCATACGTTATTAAACTTTCAGAATATTTGACAGCATATTAGAGAAACATAATAATAAAATTTGAAGTTAAAATATTGAAAATTTAATGAAATATGAACGTTTAAAGCAATTAATTTTTCATTGCGCATGCGCGAAAGATAGCAAATTTATAAACTTCATCATCGGAAGTCCAGATATATCCTACAACTCATAAAAAAATTCCACCTTGATATCTTTAAAATATAAAACGTTATCAGCGATCTAATGAGCCGAATATTAGTAAATTTGACTAGACGACGAATCGTGCGGGATCTTTTGCAAACAGTCCGTTCTTATCATGAATCACTCTGCAACGATAACAGGAAAGTGTTGCCAGTTTGCGAACGACCCCTTACCATTCGTCGCCTCTCCAATAACTATAGAAATTTGGTTTATTAGATAGCTGAAAACTGTTTAAACTTTAACGACATTGATGTTTAATTTTTTTTATGTGTTGCAAGATCTATCTGAGAATTGGATTATGAAAATTATAAGTTGCTATCTTTCGCGCATGCGCAGTGAAAAGTTAATTGCTTAAAACGTTCATATTTCATTGAATTTTCAACATTTTAACTTCAAATTTTATTATTATGTTTCTCTGATATGCTGTCAAATATTCTGAAAGTTAATAATGTTTGACGAAAACTATACGTGATATAAGCCAAAAACCTTCAAAAAAAAAAAAAAAATGCATTTTTACAAGAAATGCTTACATCTCCGTGGGTTAAAGAGATACTTTCACAAAAATATAAAAATACATTTTAGATAGGTTTTAAACTGATTTCTGAAATTTATTGCTTATTCCCAGCTATTTACAATGAAAAATTATCAAAAACCTTTTTTTTGTTTCCTCAATTTGTTGCTGGTCCCCTAAATGAAAACTAGACTTAATTTTTATCAGAAAATGACATCTAGAGTATACCTTCCACGTGAAAAAAAAATTACAGAGCAATTGGTCTTTTATTTCTCGAGAAATCTGCAAAAATGTGAATTTTTGAAAGTGTCCCAAAACTTTCGGTTATATAGTGTACCTCTAAATTTTATTCAAATGTTATAAAATTTTGCCCTACCTATTTTCTAATGCATTGCAACGAAATTTTAGGGTAAGACACAAACAATTTTCACCTTCGAAATTTTGGACCACCCTAGTGTGCATGCATCGCGTCGGCATTGCGTTTGCGACCTTCGTGTTCTCTACCTCCGCTCCAAGATTGTGCACGGCATTCAGCGATATCCTGTGTATAAGAAATGCGACACATCTTTTAGTTTTCGGGGACGCCAGTTTTTGCAGATGTATGTTAGCTTTTCGAAATCAGCGAAGCACGAGCATAAATTTTTTACTCTATCCGGTAATTATAATAGACTCATTTCAACTAAATTTGGCCAAGCTTCATATCACCTATTAGCAGACAACACTTAAACTTTTTTTTTACCATCAAAATGCTTCATTTTTAACAACATTTTCAAAGATCTTTTTTTTTTTTTAGTTTTTAGTTCGTGCGTAAGCGGTAAAGTTTCTTGTAACTAATCAAAATGCGACTTTTTTAAAAAAAAGACATTGTAGTAATTTTCTCTTACAGTGCAGTTTTACATTTTTTGCAGTAAATGTGCACTATGTAGTTCTTTTCTAGCAAAGCAATTATATTTTAACACGTCAACAACCCAGAGCCTCCCAAGTAGGAGGTAGGTGCACTTTGTGCCCCACGCTTTTTTTCCAATATAATCAACCAACGAGGATTATTATTTGGAGTGTTAACGGATATTTACAACTACAACTACTGTATCATTTAAAACAAGTTTCAACTTTCTAAAGGCTTTTAGTTCGACTTTACATCAGCTTAAGTATTAATGATCGTTATTTGAAAAAGTTAATATATTGTCTTTCCTCAAACACCCCTTCATCGACTCATGAACCAATTCAACAGCCTTCAACAGTGACATGGTTCAAGTGTGACATGGACCTGGTTTTCGGATAAAAGAACATTACCTAATTCAAAAAGCAATTTACTATTAATTTTCCCAGAATATGCTCGGACTAAATAGAGGACGAAAAGTTTTAAGAACTTACTAAGCAAGACCAAAAGCTTTTATAAATATTTATCAGAGAAATAAAAATAGGAAAATATGAACATGATCTCGCTATCAAAAAACCATATCCTTTAAGTCATTGGCATTGGTTACTGTCTGTTAGTATAGTTCAACGACTGTATTTTTCAAACTTAACTGCTAATCAGATCAATATATATTTCCATGGTATTTTCTAAGAAATATGAGTCAGTATGGTCGGTGTAATACGCTGACCTCAAAATGTTAAGGTACAACCGTTTTTTGTGTCTAATTTGCAAATGAATGAGTGTAGAAACAAAAAATTTGGAGGATATGTGCATTAAATAGTTTTTTATTGAATGTGTCATATAAATTTCTATAAGTGTATTGCAAAAACGATTTATAACAAAAAAAGAAATTTATTCTTGAAGAAAACAGAACATCATAGTGAAATGTAGTAAAATGTTCTAACTCATGTAACGACCTTGGGGGAGGGTTTAAAGCAGCAACTTGTCTGTCAAGATAGACCCAAAGCTGTTCTATCGGATTCAGCTCTGGAGATCGAACTGAGCATTCTATTCGTTCCAAACCGTGGTCATCAAGATGCTCCACAACAATGCCAGTTTGGCGAGGTCGTGCATTACCATCTATCAGAAAGAAGTCATTACCAACAGCACCAGCATGTGGGAGATCATATGGTTCAAGGATCTCATCCTGATATCTGAGACTAGTCAGAGTTCCTCTGAATTCGTCTGGTCACACTGACCAGAACTTCGTTCTGGTCAGTGTGACCACCGAACGAGATCCCTGCCCAAACCATGATTCCACCATCTCTATAACTGTGCCTTTCAACTGTGTTGGATTGATGGTATCTAGTGCGCTGTTCCCTCCGGATCAGCAGACGCCCTGAATTATTCTCCAATGTAAATCTGCAATGTAAATGTGAGCAGCACAGAAGCACATTGCTGCTGGGTCCAGAAAACATTTTCTCTTGACCAGAAAGGCATTGATCCCGTATGATTTGATGTCTGCGTGTTCGGCACCTCAGTCGGCATCCAGACATCACAACGGAAATATCTCTGCGTTGCCTCTTTTTTTTTTTCGTTATTCAACTATCAGCTATCACCAATACCAACTGGCCCCACTCAAATCAACTATGAACGACTGCGAACAAGGCACATTGCCTTTTTCGATATTCAAATTTAAAATGTTCAATTGAAAGAACCAAAAGTTGAGTGGTGCGGTGTGTGATTCGGTTTTTCTTGGCATAAAACATAAAACTTGAAGAAATTAATTTGCAAGTGTATGGAGTATGTGGAAACACTGTAATTAATAAATGTTCCTTCCAGAAAATTGTTGTTTAAAAATGTTTAATGTTTAAAAATTATGTTTAACATTATGTTTATTATGTTTAAAAATGGCAGTACTAACGTTCACGACGAAAGGAAGTTGGTGATGAGAGATTTTCTCCCATCCGTCATATAGTCGCGGTATTGCACCCATTGGTTTTCACTTGTTTCCAGGAATGAAACACGCATTAGCAACACGGCGCTTTGGCGACAACGGTTAGGAGCTCCTGGTGAGCGTCACTGAGTGACTGCGATCCCTTGCGACAGAATTATACGATGAACAAATTTCAAAGCTTGTCCATTGCTATGTTAAGTGCCTCAATTGGTAAGGTGACTTAGTAGAAAAGTAGAATTTTAGTCGCTCCTTCTGATGTATATTTAAAAAAAATTGTGCTTTGTTTTTTTTTTTAAATCTAAAACGTTTCTTCACTTTCAAATAGCTAGATGAGATTACTCTCGTATTTTCTTTTTCAGTTCCATCGGCAAAACACACACACACACACACACACACACACACAAACACACACACACACAAACACACACACACACAAACACACACACACACAAACACACACACACACAAATTCCACGTTTTTGCTGCATTTCGAAAATTTTCACTTAAACATCATACTTTTAGGCTACTTATGACGAAAGCAAATGTTTTTCGCGGTTGTTTTTCACGGGTTAGCTCCTCCGTTTTAAATGATAAACCCTATCCCTTTTTGCATCAGAAAACTTTTATTTCTAAAAAAGCCCATTTTTGGCCCATCCGAATGTATTCTCTCATCTTTCAGTCATTAAAATATAATGATATTTTTATGCGATAAATCTAATGCGCTAGCCCATACAGATTGTGTAAAATACCTTGCTTTTAAAGATGAGAAAACGCAGTTCAATGATCTTCATTCATACCATAGTAAAGAGCGCTCTCAAAATCGGCATAAAAAGTCTTTAAGTTTGAAAAAAAAAATGAAATTGTGTTCCAATGTACTCTAAAAGAGAAAAACAATGGAAAAATGCACGTGCGATCAAAATAACTACACGAGCTGCACATAAATTTTTCTAATGCCATTTAACGCGTATTTTGAACTAGCAAAAAATATCGCCTATGAAAAAACTTAAATATGGATCAAATGCGCTTTTAAGTTGTTTAACTTGTAATGTTTTAATCAATAGTCACTCATTTATGTTCGTTTTATTAATATGGTTGAATTAGATACTTGAATATATTTTTAGTGCAGCTGAGTGTAGCAGTTTAAAGTGCAGCAGTGCAGCTAATTAATTTAAGATATTCTTGCCGAACCAGAAAAGTTGTTTATGAGCGGCAAGTAAACCACAGATTCACTCACCATCATATAGATTGATTTATCTAAATTTTATTTTATTTATTCTCTTTTTTTGTAATTTATTGTTTTTATTATTATTTTACTTTATTTATTTTTTTTAAATTTATTTCATTTATTTATTATTTTGATGCGATATGCTCAAAATTAGGTTTTCTTTAATATACTCAATTTCACAGAAATTGTTTTACTTTTTTTAAGTATCTTACAGAAACTAGATTTATTATCTTGCTCTTTTTTTTTTTTTTTGTAGTTTCTTTTTTTATAAGTTATTTCTTGTGCTTTTTTCATCTTACAAAATAAAAATCGTTTTATATCACAGTGCTCCTGTTTTAAGAGACAATAGTATCAAATGTTATTTTTTGAAGCATATTGCCTGACAGTTTGAGATAAAAAGTTCGGGATCCTTTTCCTACTTAAATATGTTTGTTTTTCGTTTTTGTGCAACAGACGCATTTTGTTTTCAATAAGAACTGATACATTAAAATGGAATACTAGGATAAAATCGTATTGGAAGTTCAGAGGTCAACTGTCAGAACGTAGTGGAAAATGTATTAGTTTAGTTCTGGAAGAACTTCTAGTTAAAAGAATAATGTGGCGCACCAGGCTCAGACGTCAAATTTAAGTCGAAAAATATGGTATCATTAGACTTTGCATCATGTATCCTGCTGAATAATTAGGAAATAATTTTTCTTTTCATTTCTAGAACCATGACTTGGAAACTAAATGTAATGTACTCATTATTAACCCCATTATCGTTAAAGCCGTCAATGCGGTCAAAAACCAAGCGCGCAAATTGCCGGTTACTCCTCGTCTCAGGTTTTCTTTAAAAGGGATAATTTAACATATTTAAAAACAAGACAATTAATTGAATTTTGACGTCTTGAATTCAAACTGGTTTTTTATAATCCCGAAATTGCAATAGGACCCTACTCGCTGAGCTTCTTGTTTCTCCAAATGGAATGGAATAAAAAAGGAAAAGAAATTTGCAGCCAACATATTATGACTGGCAATTTTCTAGATTAGGTAATACAAGGCCTATCTAATGAAAAATAAATGGTAATTTGGATGCGGAAATAAATATGCCGTGGTTATTTTGGCCAATTTGCACCCTTACACTTATCACAAGGAATTATATTTACAGCGTATACCGTTATAGTATTTTTATTTCTTTTCCATCTTCAACGGTTGGAATTATTAATCGAGAAATTTTGCATTTAAATAATAGTTTTGCTTTTAAGTTCATCTATGTAGACTTTTTCCTGGGAGAAAAAAAAGAAAAAAGGAAAAAAAAAAAACGTGATTTTGCACAAAACTCCCCGTTTTTTTTAAAGCAAAATCTGCTTGAGTTGATTCCTGATGAACGCAGACAATTTGTTACCATTATGACGAAACAATTTCTCTATAAATAAGTATTAAAAACATCGAGCTGGACTTCTGCCCGTCGTCATGGTAATCTAAAACATCATACTACTCAAATGAGAGAAAAAAAAAACAAAAAAACATTAAATAGAAGTAAGGAAAACTCACCATAATAAACTTTTACGAAAACCGTTTTGCTTATTACGAGAAAAAGCTGGAGAGATTTTTACAATATTTGAGCAAGTGCCCCACTTCGGAACGAATACCGTGCGCTTTTTCACGGTTTCTATGATGATATCATTATTTGTTCATCCTGCTGACAGCGGAATTATATTAAGAGCTCCGTATAAAATATTGTTTTTTGACGAAATCGCTGCATTCCATTGTCCGATAGTAATATAGTATTTGATGAAAGGAAGAAACCCTCATTCAAAAGCCATACTATGCATGATTGTTAAAAAGTAGGTTTGAAATGCGACTAAGTACGGGGTGTTAAATGATCTGCAATAGTAGAGAAAATGTATTTAATTATAACTATGAAAGGTTTATACTTTTTTCCTTTTTTTATAAGTTTCTTCTAATTATTGTTTTTTTCTATTGGTACAATATTAGCAAACGGCGTACAAGTGGCGCTAACCTCAAAAACTGTAAAATACGTATATACCAGAAAAAAAAAAAAACACGCAAGGGTTTCACGGTCGGGAATTGATGAGTCCAGCCCTCAAACCTATGTTTTTACCACATTTGTTCAATCCTAATATGAGTTTATATTCATACGAGAACATTGTTATATTATTGTTAGCACATATCAACCTCCAGAAGGTAAATTCTTTATAAGCTATAGCCTGGTGAGAAGTAGAAAATTGAGATTTTATTTGCAGTGCATGACTTTAAAATCAACCTGATTTTTTTTCGTTTCAAAACTCCTAAATTGTCACATGGCGAAACACCATTGAAATATTTCGTCAAACTAATTCTAAATGCTCCATTTATTTGCAAAATAAGCAGTCAAAGTCACGACTAAACATTAAAAGTTCAAGTAAAATGCAAAATTAAAAAAAAAAAATGCAAACATGGCAATAATTTTACTTATTTCTTTTTCCTATTTTTTACGAGGTAGAAACTGAACAAGGTGTCAAACCGGAAGTGATTTAACAATTATGGGGAAGTGATATGTATCAGCTCATTTAAGTAAAAACTAATGTTACATTAAAATTTAAAATTGGGGGGCGGGAGGGGGCAAAGTAGCAGAAATATCGATAGGAATTTTACACATCCGAAATGTTTTCGTCAATTTGCTTCGCTCCATGTTTCGGTAAATCACAATTCCTGAGTTTCGATTTTTCTGCGATTGCCTGAAGAAAACGAGCATTACCCGAAATTTGCTGATTGCACAAAACAGCGCCCCTCCCCCTTCGAACAAACAAATTAAAACAACAATAAAACTCCATTATTTTATAAGCATTCTGGCCAATCGATTATGTTACAACAAGGGATTGCAATACCGGATCAAAAATTTAATACCGGTATTCGGCATTTTCAAAACGTGATACCGGAATACCGGTATTAATACCGGTATTTGAAATGTCTCAAAACATGCTAGAAAACATATTGTTTCGTAGTCACATTTCATAATGTTGTACAAAATGTAAATTAATTATGAAAACGTATTGAGAATAAATATAAAATGAAGGAACAAATGTCATAATAAAAAGTCAATAATAATAAAAAACACAATGCATCAACAGAATTGCCTCCAAGCCTCTCATTTAGTGCTCAACTTCCCAACAGTTGCAAATACTCTTTCTGAATTTACGCAGCTCATTTAGTGCTCAACTTTCCAACTGTTGAAAATTCTCTTTCAGAATTCATGCAGGTCGGTGGTACTGTTAACAATGCACGATACACCTCCTCTAATTGTCTAAAAGACCTTCATCTTCAAATAATTCGGTCTCTTGCGTGTTATTTTTTGAAAAATCCTTTTGTTTGTGTGGGAGATATTTTGTGTAGTGTGTTTTATTATAAATGTTTTTAGATTTATAGCTATTTATAATTTCTTTCGAGACACGATACTTTTCCAATATTAACATTATTTTCTCTTAAGTAGGAGAGGTTTGTGTTTATTTTTTATTATCCGTCCTTTGGTCTGAAATTTACGATAACCTTGACAAATTTGATCTTGTTAGTTTCTCTTATTCGTCTTCGAGTTTTTTTTTTTCCCAAAGTTCATTACAATTACAATTATGTAAATAACTGAAAACATGTATCAAATGATTATGCTTAACCTCTATGCTAATTTTCAAGGCACTATAATTTCTAAATACTATCTTGTTCAATATAAAGCAAGACGTGACAACAAACCAATACCGGTAATAGCAAATTTCGATTTGTTTTTCGAACAAAAAAAAACAAATAGAAACTTCGTACAGAATTTTTCGTACAGACGTACAAGATTTTTTTTTTTTGTTTTCAGAATCCAGTGCAGTTCAGACAAATATTTAAGAAAAATATCATAAAGTATTACTGCAATTTATGATTGGAATAAATTAGTCGCAGAACAAATAAATACATTCAAAGTTACTCAAAATTAATTTTCACAAAAAGGAAAGTGAACGATCATGGAAATGGAAAAAAGAAAAACATGGGGCAAAAAACGCACAAAATACGATTTATCTGATCGCTAGTAATGAAAATGTCATTTTACAATATTTTTGCTACTTTTTTAAAAAATGATATTCTATTAGTTTGTGCCTTTGAAGCCACATTTTTACATCAACAGATTGATTTTGGTTCTGTATCATGGAAAAGAAATGTACATTTAAAATATTAGTAGATATTTTATAAGTTAATTTGAAAATTTCTTTAGTTGAAGCTATTTAATATTCTCAGTTAATACCGAAAATACCGGCATTTTGCCTTAGCAAATACCGGTATTTTAAAATTGCTAAATTGCTCAAAATACCGGTATTCGGTATTCCAGTAATGCAATCACTAGTTACCATAACTTTGTAAATTTCGCACTGATGGAAATTATTGCTTTTTATTGGAAATTATTTTAGTTCTAGATTACAAGAAATAGTCAAAACACAAACATAAAAACTAAAGGAAAAGGAAAGAAGAAGATTGAAATTAAAAAAAAAAACATAAATAAGGATAGATAAATATTAATATAGAAAATTAAGTTTCAATATTTGAAGTTGACTGCTAAAAATTTAAATGCCATTGAATTTTAAAAAAAATGCAAGAATGGCAATATGACGGGCAAAAGGGATTTATTTAAATCTTGCAAATGTCATTCACATGTCCGAGGTAATGTATCAATTCAGCAAATGTAATTAGTGCATCTTTATTGAGAAACTTTTGAATTTACACAAACACTTACAGGTCAAGCAAAAATACAATGAATACATGACAGAATGCATTCGTAACAACACGTGACAAGATACTGTTTTGTCATTTCTTCTCTTTAATATATTATCTCGACATTAATTAAACTTCACTGTAGCATGTTTTTCTAAACAGAACATAAATATGTTTTCGTACTTTAGTTGAAAAAATTTTCACCAAGTGTTTTTCGTTGATATTTTTTATTTTAAAATTGTAGGTATTATTAAAAAATCTGCTTGGAGTTAATTTTATTAATTTTTTGATAAGTTTTTGCTATGCTCCAATGCTAAAAGTTGTGCAATAAAAAAAAGATTATTACACCTGGTGATGGCATTGTTTCAATTTCGAAGCTGTCAAAAGAATGAGTACATTGCGAATCTCTATTATTGAATCCGGCAAGTAAGAGCAGAAAAAGCAAGCACATGTCGTAGTTCTAGAAACTTCATATTTCCAGTTATACGCACAAACCTCTTCAGCAATTACACTCGGGCTGGTCTATGAAGTTAATTGTTGAGGGTTTTTCCACCCTAAACCTGTAGGGAAGCAAAATCCTCTTGCAGTAACTCGTTTTACTACTGCTTGCGCTCTTTTAAACAATTATGTTATAACAAAATAAGCGTTTTTTACTGTAGTGAAATGCATACAATATGTGTTATTTGAATTTTATCTAGTGATGTTGGAGAAAAATGTTTTTTAAAAAGAGCATCATACTTCAAACTAAATCGGAAGGAATCCCGAGCCTTAATAGTTACCAAACAATTTCTGAGATAACATTTTTGGAATTTTCTTAAATGCGTTTCTGTAATCTTTTCTCAGTATACCGTAAATAAAAGGATTTGTTGCAGACGATAAGAAAATCAATATTGTTGTGATGTAACTAAACCACTGAGGAATTTTCAATCCAGTTCTAGCTTTAAAATGCTTTGATAATGCGTAAGGAGCGTGGCACGAAAAATAAGTAAGAGTAAGAATGAGAACGCTTAGTATAGTCTTGTTCGTGCTGGAATCCTTTGAAGTTGCTCTTGTCTCCTCCGCGTGGTTACGTCTTACAAACAGTGTGCGTTGTTTCGACTTATACGCTGTGAAAATAATCAGCGAATTGCAAATCCCCATTATTGAACCCGGGAAGTAAAAGCAGAAAAAACCAGCACATGTTGTAGCTTTTGGGACTTCTTCGTTCTTCCAGTCGTACGCACAAACCCCTTCAGCATAATCATAAGCGGTCCAATCAAAAACAACTGTAGAAGTAGCCAAGGAAATTCCTAAGATGACAAGGTATGTGCCCATCCATACCATTATCTTTGCAGTCATAAAAGTTGGGTATTGCAGAGGTCTCATCACAGCTAATGCCCGATCCAAGCTGATGAAAGCGAGGTCAAATGATGAAGTACATGCAAACATGTAGCTCAGCCCTGCGTGGAATCTGCAGCTGATATCTCCAAGAGGCCAATAGTCGATGGCAACCGATATAGCAGATGGTAGCATGATGAAGAGTCCAGTTGCTACATCAATCACTGCTAGATACACTAAAAGGACGTTGCTAAGCTGGCTTCGGAGCACTTGGTTCCAAAGTGAAGCAAATACAACTGCCAGGTTACCCAGAACTGCTGTGAAACACAGAACTATCGTAACGAATGCGCCCAAATAGTTAAAAGCAGGTCTTCGCCGATATAGTATGCTGCATGTTTCGTTGAAACTGCTATCTGAGGTGATATTAAACAACTGGAGCTCCATCTTTCTGAAAAGAAAAGAAGAAACCTCTAATATATTTAATATATTTGGCATATCAAGCAAAACATAAAGTGTTAAAAATAAGCTAAAAAATAAAGTTTTTACTTTGCGAAGTATTATGCTACAAATACTCACAAACTTTACACATAAAATAGAAAAAATAAGTAAAAACGATTGCATAAGTTCTGTTAAAATAAGTTTTAAAGGGAGTTCAAAGGGGGTTAGAAGAGCCTATGTTGAGCATAGAACCACCCATTATCTTTCCAAATTCGAAACCGTAACTGAGTTACGGTAGATAGAAGAAAAATAAGTCAAAATCAACGTCTCTATGATTAAGTCCGATTTCTAAAATTCCTGGAAAATCTACACACAAAATAAGTACATATTTAAAAACAGCAGACAAAATCTTGTAAAATAACAGTTTTTTTTTCTTTGAGACGGTTGCATTTTGCAGTAAGCTACAAGATTTGAGACATTTGAAGCATTTAAAGTGGAATTGGCACCAAAATCTGTAAACGGCGTGTTCAAAAGCAATCGTTTTAGCTACAACCGGTCAAGTCTACCAATAACTAGTTCACCCCACTATCTTTCAAATGATATCACAGTAAATCATATTCGGGTTCAAGTTCGGCAGAACATTTGTTTGCAGCATTTTGTTTGAAGTTTTTAAATCAGAGTTTGCCGAAAAAAAAAACGAATCACAGCGCTTTAAGTAGAAACTATCTCTGCACTTACCTATTCGTGTAAGTAAAAAATTGTTTATGCGTTTGGTTTGCAATATAATTTTTTTTTTTTACATTTTACCTATTTTGAGATAGAAGGCAGAGAGTGCGCATCCCTAGTGGTGATGACGACTTGTTTAATACTATGACAACTTGTTTAATATCTAATTAAATAAAGTTAAAACGCTATGATCAAGTTTTACTGGTTTCAATTGTCAGCAAATCTGTGAAGATTAACGACTGCAGAGTATCTGTAGATCCATTGTTACTCTTTCAAAGAATAACTGGTTAGCAAGCAATTTTTGAAAAAAACCCTGAAGAATAGCTTCATTAAGAACCAAGCTCGCATCCAACACCTTTATTTGACAATGTTGGAATCTTAAAAGTCTCGAAATCGACGTTATATGATAGTAACACTTGTCATCGCGTCGTTTGGAGCAAGGATGATACGTTTTCGATTATTTTAGATAAATACGTAAGATATTTGCAAGCAAATTGTGGTTCAAGTATTGTTGTTGTATTTGACGTTTACTCTGACTATAAGAAAAACATAAAAGCAATGGAAGAGCTAAGAAGGTTTGCTGCTCTTTAAAAATCATATGAAGTTTGTTTCGATGAAAAGATCGTACCAATTAGTCAAGAGAATGTTTTAAGATAAAAATCATTAATACGCTTATTGAGAAATTAGAAACTGTTGATATCCGTACAAAACAGACCAGAGATGACGCAAATGCTCTTTGCATTGAAACAACTTTTGAAGAATCAAAACCTCAAAAGACCGCCGTCATAATAGGGGATAATAGATACTCGTCATTTTAATTGGGCGTACTCAGTCACATCAACAAGAAGTTTTGTTTTTTAACGTTGGCAAAGGAAACATTAAAACTAAATTATACTCCTTGAAAAGTTTTGATAAATATCCTCGCTAAAAAAAAAAAAAAAAAAAAAAAAAAAAAAAAAAAAACATATTGTATTTCTGCACGCATTTAGTGGCTGGGACACAACGTCTGCACTGTTTAAAAATGTGCAAAAAAAAAAAAAGAAAACTTTCACTAGAATACTAAAGAAACCTCCCAAATTGGATCAGCTAGCTGAAGTATTTCAATAAGAAAGCTGCCCTCTACAAACATTATATGAAAATTTAGTACGCATCTTGTTGGCAATAGGCAATATATAATGCTCCAAAATCAGAGAAAAATATCGATCAATTTCGTTACACACAATTCGTCAAGTCAACAAAGCTCAATAAACCTGTGTAGTTATCTAACCTTCCACCAAAAAGTCCAGCGGCTCATCAACATAGCAATCGGGTACATTATTAAATTCAAACTTGGTTAGGGAACGATTTAGATCCCCAGAAATGGGGCTGGATACTGCAGAATGAATTCCTGAAACTGATTACGACAATATTACCACCAGCTCCAGATGAATTACTTAATACAATATCAGAGTTGCAATGTTTTTCAGCTTGCGGTCAGTGTAATGGGCAAGCATGCTTCAATGCTTCACCATATATGAGAATCTCGATGAAGATAGTACCTTTGACCCCGAAGTTCTTGAATATCTGGAGACAAATTTCGTTGACGAGCAAACTAATGATAATGAATCAAAAATTCTCCAGCGTAATAAAAATTTATTTTCTTAATTTTTTTCCTACCTGATGTGTAATTAGTAAAAGTCAGAATATTGTTAAAATGTAATTAGAATATTTCATTCAACAATTTTTTAATCACACGAATAAATTATTGTTATTAAAGAAATATATACATTTGATTAATGAAAAATAATAAATATATTGGAATTAAATAAATATTTAATAATAACTAATTTGGGACTTTGCATGAAATGTTTTCTTCCGTTTCACACATGCCAGGATGCTTGACTGGAAAACCTTACACAGTAGCGGATTGTACCATCGTCCTATATATAGGGCAGCTTGTTACTTCCTTTTACAAAAAAGGAAGTATTGTATTCGCGAAAAAATTTTCACTCAAAAATCGCCCTTAATTTCCATTTTGCTCACCCCAAATGAATGTTGAGTTTTTTTTTCGATTCGACCACATGCGGAAAAGTGCCTAAGAATGTATAGACACGCGAAATATCCATTTTGACCATCACCGAGGTAATTACAACGACTTTTCTCGTGACGTCTGTATGTATGTGCGTATGTGCGTATGTGCGTATGTATCTCGCATAACTCAAAAATGGTATGTCCTAGAAAGTTGAAATTTGGTACATAGACTCGTAGTGGGGTCTAGTTGTGCACCTCCCCTTTTGGTTGCTTTCGGATGTTCCTAAGGGGGTCTTTTGCACCTTTTTGGGGGGAAATCATTGTTAATATCAATGCAAACTTAAGTGGTGTTACAATTTGGCGGACACTTGGCGATATATCGCCAGTCTTTTGGTCGCCAAGTTTTGTCGCCAACTTGGCGGAAAATTTGGTGATTTTTTTTTATCTGGTTTTAATTTGGCCATCGTTTTTAATATTTAGAGATTAAACTATTGAATCACATTAAAATTGCCAATAATGGGAAAATGACATTAAAATGGAGTAAAAGGAAGTCATGTGAGGCACACATCAGCTCGTTAAACTAAAACTAATAAGTTTTGGTAAGTTTTAAAATTTTATATTTCTTCTTTAGTTCGTATTAGTCTCTAATGTCAATTTTCCGGGAAAATGTGAATTATTTTTCAACGTGGCAAAGTAGGGGTTAATGACAGTCCGTAAATAAACATACTAAATGCCTCCGTCCCTAGGAGATGATCTAGATGGAAGGGAGAAGGGAGCCAGTTTTTTGAGTTCATCTTGAAAACGGTGGAAACGATTTGTTGAAAATATTAACTTATGCCAATTAAACTACCTATAAAGTCTACACATAGTTGTCAGATTTCCAATGATTTTCGAAGTTATATGTTATTAAAAACCGATGATTTTTAAAGAAATAATGTTTATCGCTCACTTTTTGTATTTGCTCCACGTGATATTCAGGGTCGTCAATCAGAAAAAAAAAGTAAATTTCGAAGTTGTAGAGCTTTGAGTTTTCTTTAAATTGAAATGCTACTTTGTTACCTTTTCTTGGACCAATAAGAATTGTAGAATTTCTAATATGCACCCTAATGTCAAAAATGGGAAACTTGCCATCCACAAACCTTAAACTGACCAGCAAAGATCCTGCAGTTCCTCGTTGTTCAATGAATTCGACAACCCAGATTAACAATGAAAAAGGTTTCTGTCGCTCTAATCTTGCTTTTTACTCGAATTTCCATTACCAAGAAATCAGAAGAAGATATGAAAAATTATATACATTATTATTTAGCTTTCTACTCCTACGCATTACTTAACGACAGAAGAATTAGGTAATACAGAAAGTAAGCACTCTACACTGTTTTCGCCGCAATCAAGAGGGGGAAGGGTTTTAGCATAAAAAAAATCTTTTTTTTTACGAATTTTTTTTAGAAAATGGTTTGTAAATTTATTAAAACCTTGTGTGCATTATTTTGTAAGGTTTTAAAAATAATCTATAAACTTTTGATCAAAAAATATCCACAGACGAGAGGTGACTGAGCTTTTCCCAGAGCATTTTTGAGAAAAGATGATTTACCGTGTTCAATGTATTTCATCTCTGACATTAATTTTAAACAAAATTCTACTTGAATTTAGTCAATATATTAATTAATCCTTCCCCCTATGTTCTCAGATTTTTTTTTTTTTTTTTTTTTGTTTCACTTTAAAATTTTTGACGGCCATTTGAATTTAAAAGTGATTTCATGGAAAATTCCGCTATTTTGTTAGTAAAAATCTCATTAAAAATATAAAAAAACTCAAACTCAACGTAGGCGGGAAGTTATTTGTATGCAGAATGTTTGTAGTTGATTTGAAATAAATCGGCCTTTTGGTTTTAAAATGGGAGTGATCACAGACTTTGAAAAAGTGGTTTTGAGAAAACCGCGTTTAACGTTTTAGAAGCGAAAAGCATCAATTTCAGCTTAATAGACTACAGTCACTGTAGCAGCTTTGATCTCTTCAGACTTTTCCATTTTCGTAATTTATATTATATTTAACTAACCACAAGCAAGCAGCATTGACATTCTGAGCGTCTGCATCTGTCAGAACTGCTGCATTCTTCGGTAGCTGTCGGAGCTGCAGTTTGAAGGAGCGAAGGCTGAATACTTGATAACTTTGAGAATTTTGCCCGAAACGATTTGAAATTTTGGGAATATATTAACTAAAAGACAAAATGAAAAAGAAAAAAATCACTTTTTTTGAAACTGCAAAAAGAGACGGCAGTATCAACTACTGCGATGGTTACTTTAAATTTATGAAGACCCATTATAATGTAAAAGGCTGTACAGCGAATTTGTAAGGGTATAGATACATCAGAAAGCACAAAAACAGCAGAACAGAATCGATGATGTCTGATTAAGAGGTGTGTGGATATATATGTCCGTTTAAGAGTGAAATGATATTCAAACAAAAATATTTCCTTCCAACTTTCATAATAAGAATCAAATGATAAATCTGCTGATGGTGCAGCTGCTAATAATGGGATAAATACACTCTAAGCTTTACGCGATGCTTACGTCGATATTTTGAAGACATTTATCTTCATATCACAAAATTCTTCAATAGTCAACATCAGCTTCAGCAAGAGTTGAAAATGAAGGACAGTTGCCTATTTTTTTATTCTTACATGCATATACAGGGTGTGGCTCAACGTCCTTAGCGTATCGCAGAAGTGACGAGGAGTTTGTCAACGTGTACTAGATGTCTAAAACCATAAAACACGCATCTGATGTATATGTCAGCATTCCTTCTTCCCGTAAACATATTGAGACAGCTTGGATCATGAGTATTCTTTGATAGTATGGTGCTTCAGCCACAGAGACGTTTGTCAGCAAGGCTACAAATCATTTATCAAAGTAGCTAAGAAAAAGAAGCCTGATCTCTTAACTCTCCCTCTAACTGATTTAGATATTATGCAAATCGCCTTCCGGACATGCCACCTTGTACACCTGTGGCTAGGGAAGGATCCTAATAGTGGAGCACCGATCTAAAGTTTGGTAAAAGGAGCGACTAACTCACTCCGAAACTCCAGAGTTAGATGCAGCTCCTGACGAAATATTGACGATGATTTTTGCCGATGAATGAAAGCTTTTGACAGCGGCAAGTGCAGTTGTAAAAAACTTCATTTCAAAGTTCATTGCAACAACGGTGTCAAAATATACACGACAAGGATGTAAACGATAGAAACAATAAGCTACCTATCTTTTTGGACAATATTCGCACTGCTGATGAACATGAAAGAGTATCGACCATTTGGAATAGAGCGTTACGTTATAATCGGAGAGTCCAGAGCCGCCAGACCTTACTTATTTTCAAACGAAAGTAAAGTAACAAATTGCAAGTAACTAAGTGCAAATTTTCCCTCGGTCCAAGTTAATAAACACGCGTATGTTCAAAGAACATGCTAACTTTATTCTGTCCTATATTTTCGTTTTCTTTTGTTAGAAAATAAGTAATGTCTGGTGGCCCTGGCTCTTGGACTATTACATGTGCATGTAAAACGGATAATATAGAAAGTTTGAGCATTGATAAAATCAAATAAATAAATCAATTTAAAAAAACGACATGATTGTTGGACAACATCTTCTACAAGACTGTGCTTTCCAAAGCTTCAAGATAGCTTCAAGCAAACTGAAACATTATTCACAGTCTAGGTGGATTAAAACTGCCTGAAGAGTTTTATCGTTTTATTTTAGCACCTCGAAACCTAGAAAGTCTAAGATATTTTACGATAATTTTAAAACGAATTTGCGCACCCGTATGTTTTTTACGTAAAGAAAAGAATAGGGTACGTACATAGATCTAAACCCCTCCTAAAATTCACTATTAGCAATAGCAGCTGATGAAAGACAAGGCATCAAACATCAGTGTACAAAATAACTAAGAAATGAGGTAGGTAATTTTGAGAACATAGAAAAATCGGCAGGTTTAGGTGTAAGCTTCAGAAAATTAACATTATTTCTAAGGAGTACTACGACTGCAGCAACGGATTATCAACTAATATTATCCAGTCACCGATTGCAATGTACTATTCCTTTGAAAAAACAGATAGAAACAATGCATCATGAACAATTTTGCATTACCTATTTTATTTTTGACAAAAGCTACAAAGATTATATAATGATGTAATAAGTAAAAGGATGTAAGTGGAATATTTGAGTATATCGCGTTTAAAGTTCAGATCCTAAATAGGCATTGGTTAAAATAAAATTCAAAAAAAATATATATATATATATATATATATATATATATATATATATCCAAATTTTTAATTTTATCATTTACATCCCCTTGCTTTTCACTGCTTGATATATGGTCATTAAGTTAAATATTTTTCTATCACCACAGAGCTGCAATTGAAGGAAAATGCGAAAAATTCGAATTTAAAAAATGCTTTTCTTGCCTAAAATAGAGGGAAATGCGCTTTAGACAAAACAATATGTTGTAAGGGCGAAATGAATCTTTCTGTACAATGCCCCCAAAGAGCTCTGGGGCTGTTACAAGTTCTTTTCGAACGCGAAGCAAATTGTAATTTGCAGCAGAATATTTTAATAGCAATGAACATTTTTTTTAATTCACCAAGCATTTAAGAAATGCATAAAGTTGGACACAATATACTTTTTGAAAAATTCCACGTACTTAACAGAAAAAGTTTCTGGAAGTCGTAGTTGCCATCCACTATGCCATCGTTTAGACCACTCAGCCTATGTGGCCACTCGAGAATGTTGATGTCCTTTCTACTCACCGTCAGCGTAGACAATATCTTCTACCGACTCTTACTCAACTTCTAGCATTTTGGTCAGGAGATGGGTGTCTAGTCAAAACTGCTACTTTGGCCAATATTTTCAGATCAAGCTGGATTGTAATTCCTATAATCTTTCAAAGTTTCATATTCCCCATTGAAACGAACGACACTTTTTAGGTAGCAAAGTGTTGGTTAAACGGAATAATTTCCTTCTTGTAAAATTAAGAACATTTTCTAACATGCCATTTGACATTGACAAAAAAAAAGAGTTATAAATTTAGAAAGAGTGTTTTTAACGAAATACGTAAACACTCAACAAATAGTAAGTTAAGAATCTTTCAGAAGTGAAAACAATGACATTGCACATTGACTTAAACAAGTAGATTAAGTTTGGCTTTAATTATGTATTTTGATGGGGTTTATTTTTTGCCTTTTGTGTATACATTATTGAAGTTGCTCATATCTGTATGTGATAACATTATCCATTTTTTAGTGCTCAAGTTGCATGCTTTAGATCCATAATATCATCCTTCTGCCAAATCTTATTACATAATAAACATTTTTTTAAAACTTCCATTATTGCTCTATGATCACTGTGTTACTGGAATTTATTTTAATAAACATCAGAGGTTTATTTCACACAAATACAACAATTATAAATGTTTGCTTAAAAAGTCAAAAAGAGTGAAGTAAATAGTAAATTGGAAATTCAGGATGACATAAACAATGACAAAAAATTAGATTTTCTTACATAATTAAATTCTATGTTAAAAGATTCAATAAACTTTCTTTAACTAAGGTAAGAAGATATACTAACAGAAAAACATACTTTAAAACACTTACCTATGTTCACGGAAACTCTAGGAAAAAGTCGAGACTCCTGTGTGAGACGACCCGTTCTCGGAAGAAAAATTGCTCCAAAAATCGCTTTACATGTCCGTTGAGAACGATTATGCCATCTGATTTTCGTCAGACGAGTAGCAGAAATAATCGGGGCAACAAGCAGGAGCAAAACAAGCAATCGGTTTCCAAATCGGACATCAAGGCAAAATACGCAGGTGATTTGTGCAACAAATGTTTTCAGGAAACGCAAGTCAACTAGGCAGATGCATTGCTTTCCTGGCATTCTTAGATAAAAAATTCATACCTTCCTGTTTTTCGTATATATTTACCTCATCTTTAAATCCTAGTTTTGAACATGATTGACTTCATTACATCATAAATTATGAATTGAAGGCCTGATCTATTGAACAAAACATGCAATAATAACTTTAAGAACGTATTTAAAACAGAGATTTAATGTGAAATTTGAGTTCGAAAAATTCTCTAACAGTATTTTAAAAATGAAACAATCAACTGATACAGTTGGAATCAGACTTTCAAATGCAGCTGACAATTTAAAAATGGATCAGGGAAAAGAAAATGTATATGAGATATAATTTGTTTTTCGTTCTAAACTCTGAAAAGAAAAAATCGATATTAAAAATGACGACTCAAAATTTAAAAACGTTTATCTATGCAAAAAGGTTTTACTTCGTATTATTTTCCAAATAGTATTATTCCTTCGTATTATTTTCCAAATAGTATTATTCCTTCGTATTATTCCCAAAGTGCTTAATTCCCGAAAGACACACTTCATAAAACAACGTTTTCAATAGATCGTGGACGTATGCATAGTTACTAAAAAAAGTACAATAGTATTTTAAACGGTATCTACAGTATCAACATCCATTTTCAAATATAAAGGGTAAAGAAACGGATCCTAATATTAACTTTAAGTCCAACAGGTACAAAAACAGAAGCGGTTACATTCTTTGCCGAAGGAACAAAAAAACAGAATTAAGCTGTTTTTTTTAATTCTTTTTTAACTTATTTGTTTTAAATGCTATACCGAAGAATAATACTTCTGTTTAGTGAGTGAAATTTTTCTCTGCAGAGTTTATATTTTTCCAAAACTCCAATTTTAAGAAATGTTTTTCTGGTGAGTTAGCTACAGAAAAATTAATCATAGGTCATGCTTCCGGGAACGATGTTTTTTTTTGTATGTTTTTTTTTAAATTTTGGTATTATACTTTCCTTTCAAAACTAAAATATATATATAATTAAAATGAATTATTTCATGAGACAAGTTGTTACAGTACAAGTTCTGACCCAGTGTAGCAGAAACAACCTGCCCAATATACGCTATTTTATACTGTTCAGTCATATTAATTTGACCACCATCTACTTCTGACGTCAGCGTTATATATCCTATCGCAAAAAGCACTTGTTTTCAACAAATTTGGTGGAAATACGTAGTACGATCCAAAAGATCAGGGACAAGATGTATCAAACTTTACTCTAAATAGTTAACATCACCGAAGCACATCCAGCTTCAAAATAGTCACCTTGAGCGACTATGCACTTCTGCCAACGTTCACATAACTTTTGGAAGCGCAACTAGAAGCCATTTTTTTGCATAATCCTCTAAGGCGTCCTGCAATGCAGCTTTAACTTTATCTGACGAAAGAAAGCAGCGTCCCTGCAAATGCTTCTTAACTACTGGGAATAGGTAAAAGTCAAACGGGGCAAAGTTCAACGAAATGTGGTGTTATTTGATTTACATCCAATTGAACTGTCCATCCACAACATGAAAGTCGCCTTCTTCACCATGATGAAATTAATGCTGCGTGGCAGGAGGCCTTAGAGGAGGTTGCGAAAAATTGCTTTCAGGAGTGCTTCCAAAAGTTATACGAACGTTGGCAGAAGTGCATAGTCGCTGAAGGTGAATATTTTGAAGGTGGATGTGCTTCGGTGATGCTAACTATTCAGGTAACTTTTTATACAACTTGTCCCCAAACCTGTGGATTGTACTACGTCTAAAGTGGATCATACACAATACACATTCGAAAAATATTTTAGTTCGTTCAGACTTGCAGAAACAGCGATTTACCCGACATTCGAAAGGCATGATCATTGATTTTCAGGGTATAAGAATTACCGGAACGGCTTATTTTAATTTGTTCGAGAGTCGCCGTGGTAAAATATACCCTGCATGACAAAATGGCACAATCCAAAATCAGTGACCGCTAATGTGGTGGACGAACAGGCCGATAAGGTGCAAACGGCGATAGCATAGGTGAACGCCGGCTGCGGTGATGCGTTCCGTAAACAGATGGGCAACTGTTCAGAAACTGACCTCTCAGATGAGCCAAATGGGTAAGCTAATGTTGATGCGCGACATACTTCCGCAGCAAACGGCCGGTTGATACGCCTATGCAGATTGTTGTTCACTGGCGACAGACTAGAATTTGCACTCCAGTGACGCAACTAGACTTCAGCTTAGGGAAAACAAGGCTTATTCCGATAATTATTTTGTTCCATTCGACAGAGGGACTTTGGCGTACACGATACGATACATAGTAAAATCTGTATGCTCTTATTGTTGTGGAAGACCCAATGGATCTACACAAGTATGCATATGTGTTTGCGGACCATGTTACCCCCAATATTCGAACTATATTTCCACAGACTGATGGATCTTTATCTGATAGACAATGAAAAGCACCATAAAGCTCGTAGAGTACGAGCTTATCAAAGAGCACCAGGATGATCTTGCCGTAGTCCAATGGCAAGCAATTATCCCGGACTTATACCTGACCGATAATAATCTCTGAGAAAACCCTCGATCGGGTTCTTTTCACCATGTGATTCCACCGCGCAACTAAGCACGTATGGCCATGGCACAGGAGTCGGCACGGCTCAATACTCTAGTAAACAGCTCTAGAAACCTAATTGACTCTCTTTCTGCGCGTCTTGCTAAGGTCCGCTTTGCGACACGTAGTTATTCTGGATTTTTGAAGGTAGTTTCATTAATTTAGCTTGAGAGTGTATCTTCTTTCCTATAAATATCATAATAAAGTCGTAGGGAACTTTTAAATATGCAACCACAGGTTTGAATTGTGGGTTTTCACGTAATACAGAAGGTTCAGGATTTCAGGATTAATTCAGGAGTTTTATAGCATAAAAAACAACAACAAAAAAGCACAAAGATTAGTAAATAAAACGCAAACATCCAACTGAATTCGATCTTTTCATTAAAAACAAGAACGGTTTCTGTGCTTAAGTTGTGGGGAGGGAAGAAATATTTTTCATTTTTTTCAAGATTTTGTGGATCAGTATCATCAGTTATTGAAACCAAAAGATGTCAACTTCTGACGTAAAAATGATCTATAAATCTAAAATAACAAAAATACTTTGATATATTACTTATTTTTTTTTTTTTTACTATCTTATTAACCAAAAAAATAAACTAGGTGACTTTTGAACTTGAAGTTCATTATAGTAATGAAAATTCGTCAATAGAAACCGAAAATGAATAAAGCATTGTATCTTATGAATGAAGTATAAAAAAAGACAAAAACGTGGGCCAAAAATTAACAATTGGATACAGCTAAAACACATAGTTCACGTGCGATTTTGTTTGATCTTACAGCAACTTTTAAAAAAGGCAAAATGCTCCTAAAAGATAAATACATGCATTTTTGAACTCAGAGGGAGAGACAGAGAGAGAGATTATTTTGAGAAAGCCAAAATATAGCAAAAAGAAGCACAGGAAGGACAGGGATACAATTTACACCGATTTAATGTTCATTTTACCTCAACATAAAAATCGACCTTTCAGGGTGCAAAAAAAAAAAAAAGAAAAAAAAAGCATTCAACAGCACTGGGTAAACTGAAATGTACCACAAGACAGTACTATACCAAACCAAGTTAGGGCATAAACTCACTCCAATGCAGAGGTTTGATTTTTTGAAAAGACATTGCAGATTAATATTACAATAAAATAAAAATTTTACAAACATGAAAAGTGGACAGCATCTTCCTGCAATTTATCTTTAAAAGTGCTAGTGTAAATGGCGCATGCTATGTGATGATCGGTTAGGCATAACCATTTGTTTATACTCAACTATACTGTACAGTTACTTATTTATCTACAGTTGTCACTGTCATAACAATCCCCACTCTCCCATACATTCGAATCGATTCTAGCTCCATGTTCGTCAATGACAATATAGCAAAAAAAAATAGATAAGAATAGCTTCAAACAAAGAACAAATATTCGCAGCAGATCCGGAGCACAGTGCTTAATTTATTGTTTTTTTTTTTAATTCATTGAAAACAGTTTTCTTTAAAGAAAAAAATACCTGACAACAAATGTTTAAAAAAGGTGTGTGCTTTCAATGCTGCTACAAAATATTAGAAGGTCAAAAACGGTCTATTGTACCCCGATCTATGCTACTGTCGAACCACGGATTGTATGGAATTTTCAAACGACCAAATAAGACGAATCTATTTGAATGAGGGGGAAATTAAAAATTTGATGCCGGTATTCCGCTTGTTTGATTGAGACTCTGCTTCTGCAAAAGCTGGCATCGCTAAAAAATAATAGATTCGTCCATTTCCGGCTGTAAAACGGATGTTTGTCTTTCCATACAATCCGTGGTCAGACAGTATAACATTAAAATTATATGCCAATATGTAGCAATATACATTCTTTTTTTCAATCAATATTTAATGGTAATGCCTATTTTTATTTAATGATAAGATTCTGCCAATATCAATGTTTATTGCTAAGGCTATTCTCAGCTATAATACCTTTCTTCGCCAACTTCTTCACAATATTCCAATATGAATCATTATACATTTTTGGTTCAGTCAATATTTAACGTTCACGTCTATTTTTTGGTACATAAGTTGCGGAATATATCGTCTCAAATACGTATATTTCTAAGTCAGAAAGTCAGTTAAGTAGCGATTTTTCAGATATGTTTTAAGATACTGTAGTACAAAATCACATAGAAGAAATTTTTATAACATAACAATTGCTTGAAAATATTCCACAACAAAATTTTTATCCCAGCTATTAAATTGCTATGCGAAGATAATTGCTAATACTTTTTGTATTATGTTTACCAATAAACAAGCAGAAACAAGTTGTTATTTTCAGAAATAGATGCAAATGCTTTTTTTGTTCGTTTCTTTCGCTTGTTTCTTTCTTATCTTCGATATTTCATGCTTACCTTCCCACGAGACAACACTATCTTGGTCCAAACAACTCAAACTCTGAAGAAAAGATGTGAAGCGGCTCTTTACTTTAACAAATGTGTTTCCATGCCGCCACAGAAAATAAAAAGATAGTAGCCCGGAAAAGCTTCTTCTCGACCGCAAAATAAGACATTTCTTTCTATTTGCTTTAAATTTATTTTATTTCTTTACGATGAATAGAAGAAAGGAAAATGCTGAGAGAAATGTGTTAGAAAATTCGATCCGATGACTAAATCAAGAAAAGAGTGTTAAAAGTTTCAACATACTTTTACGATATTTTATATCAGCGTGGGGTGTTGTATTTTATCTTCTACTGGCTAACTTGTTTTTACGGAACTTTAGAAGAAAATAAAAGTGGTAGAGATAGTTTTACATAAATAATTTTCATAAATCTCAGGCGGTTTGTAGTAAGTTATGAACGCATTTACTTATTTAAAATGAAATATATGATAGTCAAGTTGATAGAAAGCATTTTTCGCTGGCAAGACATTCACCCAGAGGAAAGTTAACAACATAAAGAATAGTTAATGAACAACAAAGTAATGTTACGCTATTATGAGATGATGTCTACGTTAAGTTAAAAACCATTTTCTACTAGTTTATTTACTGTAGTTTTAATTTCAAGAGCGTCTATCAGAATGTAGCGAACATTATTGGAAACTAATAACTTCAAATGTATAAAAATTTATATCTATATACAAGGGTGGTTAAAAAAAAAAAAACGATTTTTTATATATTTCGGAAGCGCATTACCTCTCAAAAGTGGTAGGTTGGTATCCTCAATTGGGGAACAAAAACAGAAAAATTCTAAGTAGACATCGTGAGTTCACGCATGAGGCTAAAGTTTGAAAAAATACGTTAAAAATTGAAATTTTCAGGAAAAAAAAAAAAAATTAGTTTTTTTTGGATTTTTTCGTAATTCAACAGTCATAAATTGTCAGTATATAGCGTAAATTGAACCTAAAAAATATTTAGGAGCTTTTACACAAGATCTTTAGTTTGCGCATGCGCCTTAGATTAGGCAGGAGATTTTAGCCCAATTTAAGGCGTAAGCTCAAACGAAAGATCTTATGTAAAAGTTATAAAATATATTTTTTTAGGTTCAAATTACGCTATATACTGACAATTTATGGCTGTTGCAATATACAAATATGAAAAAAATAATTTTTTTATTTTTTTTTCAAGCTTTAAGCCTCATGCGTGAACTAAAGATGCCAACTTGAAATGTTTTTATTACTTTTTCCCAATGAACGAACCGAACTACCACTTTTGAGAGGTAACGCGATTCCCAAATAAAAATAAAAATCATATTTTTCGAACCACACACCTACTGTATAACCACATATAACTCAAAAAATCTTAAAATTAATATTATTTGGGCCTCTTAAACAAAGCTTAAATGCATATTTTTCTTTCAAAGAATTGTTTTTTTTTTAAACTGTATATTGAAAAAAATATTCATAAATATTTTAATTTTTCAAGAATGTAGAATTTTTTAACAATAATTAAACAAATAATAATACAAAATACGTTCTTTGCTTTTATGGAATTTATAAATCTCCACAATAATTTATACTTAAACTAATTTTTAAACTATACGAAGTTTATTTTTTAATTTGTTGATTTACATTTATTAATTAATTTATTTTTAGTCACTGCTGACTTAAAAATGCGTTCTCTAAGGGAAACTGTTTAATGCATGCTGTGTGCGCTTTGATGAATAATCATTTTATGGATTTATTTTCCGATCATGTTGCAGCATTAACTTTTAAACGTGAAAATGAAATAAGGGTTCTAATTTTTTTAGTGTCATTACATTATTACAAAATCTAAATAGGAAAACGTAACCTAAGTCCTAAACACATAATAAAAAATTAAAAACTAAGTAAACAGTGTACATGTAAGTAATTTACATTTCTGTATCATCACAGTATGGAAAGGAAACTCTTCGCTGCGTCTTTAATCATTTTATTAAACTGAGAGGAACCTTTAATTACTAAAGTTCAATGTGTGTACCGTTTGTGGACATTGGTGAAACGTGTATCCCGTTTTGATGTGGTTCGAGCAACGTACAGTGCTCACATTTTACTCTAGTAATGAAAGGTACAGCTTTTTGTTTATAAAATGATTAAACACCCACATGACCTTTGTTTTTCTTATTGTGATAATACAGCCGTCAATGTAAATTACTTATAATTACATCCTTATTATTATTATTATTTTATTTTCTTTCTTTTTTTTTTTTTTTTTTGCTGTCATAAAAATAGTTTTAACCTCATATTCATAAGATAATTTGTTACTTTTCTGTGATGTTTTAACATGTGTCAAGAACTTTTCGCATACCTTATATAACAATGTACTTTTTATCGTTAGCTGAAGCTGGTGACTACAATTCAGTCCTTCTCATACTGATTCGAGGAAAACTCAAAACATTAATTTTTGTTTCGAATTTTGGATGGTGGGTAGATGTGGTCGTAATGTTCTCAAAGTGCCTTTTCTAAGTTGTACTGAATAAGAGGCATAAACTTCTTCTTTTGAGTGTGAAACATTTTACTTTGTCAAATTTGCTGTTACCTAGCTGAATCACCCAGTCGACAATATAATGTAGTATCTATATACATGCCAGATGAAACTATTTTTGTGAGTATTTACAAATAGCTCTAAAATAATTAATTGGTATTGAAACAATTTCTTTCAGTGGGCTGGTTGCAAAGTTCTTGCTATCTTGCCATGTTCTTCATGAAAATATAAAGTTATTCTCCAAAAGCTGATGTCAGAGCTCTCTGACAAGTTATATTTCTGGAGTTTTTCTGAAGCTGTAATTCAGGACAAATGTAGTCAAAACGTTGTAAAGAGAAATCCGGAAAATCTATCTCACACGAGTTTCGTTGCGATGGACATCGTTCTGGAAGTGATTCGTTGCATCTGATGATCCAAGTCTACGGTTAGAAAGATTAACATATGTGTTATTATGCGGGTCAAGTGCATTAGTCGTATTAGCTGCGGAGCTCCAAATGAGAAACTTGTTTTTTAAAGTTCTACACCTCCGTATACTTGATTCAGATTCCACTTTTTCAGGTTTTTTTAAAAGATTTTCCCAGCATTGTATGTAGTCAAAATATGTTATAAAAACCATCTTGTGACAGTGACTCAGTTTTAATAAAAGGTGCAGATACGGCTTTTGTGCTTAGCTGCTTTATGTATGCATTCATGTATGTCCGACAGAACGCCGCTTCTTATTGACAGTTGGGTGTCACGTGATCATAACAAGGGTTACTTTGATAGTGATGAAGAAAAGTCGCAAATTGTCGTCAAAGATACCGACATTTTGCACTGTCTCGCAAATTTTAACTCTAAAGACTCGCCAAAAGTGTCACTAACTGAACTTTACCTCAATAATTTCACGCCGGGCTCATTAAATCCATAACAATATGAAAAAATTACTATGAGAGCGCGAGAGGCAGCTAGATTTGCAGTAGGCACTGCCTACCGGCGTCAGTGCCTACTAGCGTGCAGAGGCGGTGAACCTAGTGCGTAGGCCGCTAGTAATTTACAACAAAAAAAGATGTGCGCTAAATTGTAAGTACACATTTAATGTTTCAGACATGTCAAACTTCATAAAATGATTTCAATATAAGGTATGTAAACTTTTGTTCTTAGAATTTTTAGTTACATCCAGGCGTTATTTGACAAATAATGTTATGCCATTTACAAAAGTGTTCAACCGAAATCTAAAAAACTTAATTCCAACTGATATGAACTAAATATAATTTTCTTAATTTACATAAGTAACTTTTTAAAAAAAATTGAAATTTATATAGTTTGTTATTTTGAATGAAAAATACATATGACGTGAAATTTATACTTATGCAATCATAAAAAAGCGCTTTCAACGCAAAATAGCTGTAAAAGAAAATATATTACTTTCTCTAACTTATTATCCTCAATTTATTTTACTTATTTTTCAACAAGTTTAGCATTAGCAAAAAAAAAAAAAAAAATGCATAGCTGCATCAAACTAACGTTAACCATCTTTTAAAACAAATTGCACTGTTGTTGAAAATACATACACAATTAGCTCTGTAAAAGTGACTCAGTATATTGTACTTCATTTCATTCAATCTCCTCAGTTGAAAATCAGTGCACACTTCAAAGCTTAATTAACAACTCGGGGAGCACGTTTATTCACACTTCACCAAGCGTTTCTGAAAGTCATTACCTCCCTGTATCATCTACTCCCTTAATTATTTTCATTGTTCATTACTTCTAGTTTCTTCCGTGATGTTCGCTTTCAACCTTGTTTCTTGCAATTACACCAAGAAGCATCTAATGAACTTAAGTTCCGAGAAAATTAAAAAACTAAAAAAACACGCTTTAGTAGCGAAATGAACTAAAACGTTAAAAATAATATTCGGATGACAAGAATGTAAAATAATTGACAAAACAATTAATTTTACATGGATAACAAGTGGAAGATATTTAAGACAACTGATTCTTATCAGCCCCCACGCTTTTTTTCTATTACAGTAAAATTAAGTGTTTGGTCAACTACGTTATAAACATGTTATCCAAAGATTATTTTTAACTTTTTTGTTCATTTTGCTACTAAAGCGTGTTTTTTAGTTTTTTTCAACTTTTTTTTATTTTTTACTTTTTAGTTCATTTTGCTACAAAAGCGTGTTTTTTTTTAGTTTTTTAAACAATTATTTTATTTTCAAATAAGATTTAGATACTAAATATTGCTAACACTTGTAACTCTTAAATGAAATCTTTGTGGGTGTGTTCGATTTTTATAATGGAATGTATCTTAGTATTCTATTGCGTTATTTGTATCAGATATTTTGAATGCTTTTTGGTAAATTCGTGTGCAAACATTGTTACACTCCGCAGCTCTGATTTGTGCGTTGTAAGTAATTCTAATAAGCCACTGGCTATTTGTCCAAAGGAAAGTTGGATCCACAAACATACAAAATAAGCTAATAAAAGCGTGTTAATTAGAATAAGCTAATAACGTATCGTTAATAAATTAATTTCATTATGGACTATTGCATTGTCATCAGGTCTGAGGTTGCATACCAAATAAAAAAAAAGAATTCAATCACAAAAAGTATGCGAAAATTGAGTTGCAAGATTATAAATTTAATTTCGGTGTAGACGGGATTAGAACGCACGCCCAAAGATTCCCGTAGGTGGACGCCAGCGAAAACACGCGCCTTAGACAGCTCGGCCACGAACGCTCATAAAATGGTGCAATGTACTAACACTAATAAGCCACTAGCTCGTTGTCCAAAGAAGATTTACTCACAAACGTAGAAGTGAAGCTAATAATAGCGTGTTAAAAAGAAAAGAAACAATTACTTTGTGAGTAAATTCTTTGACATTTTAGAGGAGTATCAGTTGTCTCCTTCATCCCTCTTAGATCTCAACAAAATCCCAGGTTGATTTAAAAGTATAACGATTAAATATCAAAAGTCTTATCTTTACTAATATTATAAAGAGAGAGGGCGGATTTTTGTGTGTTTATATAATCGAGGTAATCTCCGAAACCACTGCACCTATTTGAAAAATTCTTTCGCTATATGAAAGGTGCTTTCTTACTGAGTAACATAGGCTATAATTCGAAAAAAAATCCGATAAATAGTTCTTTTTTTAATTCAAATTTAGGCCCAAATTTTACGAAATTGCCTATTATTGGCAATTAAAGGGGTGAAAAAATATTTGCACATATTAATATTATATATCGTTGAAAGGGGTAGAATTTTCAGCGTTCTAAACAATTTATTTCAATGCTCTAACTTAATTACGGCGGGAGTAATTTGCGTTTTTAGCTCGAACTTTTTTAGGCTTAGCTGAAATTTAGGCACTACTTTCTTTATTAAATCCATCACTAAAAAGTGAAGGATTTGTCCCACAGTTTTCTTTTTGACAGCATTATAAATAGCGAGATTTTTTACTCCAGATCTCTCTCGACCTTTGGTCGAAAAAATTAGCTTCTATCTTCAAAGGAAAAAAAGTTACAAGCGTTTTTAAATCAATTTCGAAATATGTCATTTTGATTCAGGTTGTCAATTATTTTATTTTCGCCTTTCCATAGTTACGCTTTTTGAATCCATTGTATATTTTCTTATTTTGCATTAAATTTTTCAAACTTATTTTATTTCATGTTTCCATGGTTACGCTTTTAAAATCTATCTTTCGCATTTTAATTTCTTAAAAATATTTTAATATCTGTCGTCATTGTTTGGAAGGGTAATTTTGCATGGTGCATTTTTTTTCTTTTATTTAAGTTATTCTTTAAGTTATTAGGTTATTCTTTTAATTAATTGTTGAATATATGTCACTTGACACAATTTTTGTTCTCAAGGTAGACCGGGCAAAGCCGGGCAACGCCTCTCCTAATATATAAAGATTTGAAAGCTACTGTTAATGTAATTTTATACCTTTTGTTTGTTTGGCGAAACATTTATTATTGCCAAAGAAAAAATATCCGCTTCACTCGCAAGAGGGCTGGGTTCCGGTAGCGTGGTCGCTTGGCACGTTAGGCGCTAACAGTTCAGTCTAGAATTATTGTTTTAAGGCAACTGTTAATGTAATTCATTGTTTTGGCGATTTTCTTTGAAAGAAAAGAAATTTTTGATTTATTTTTATCCGAGTGAAATGTACGACATTTTCTTCTTGTTTTTCTGACGATGATTTTTGAATGTGCCACGGGATGCTTTTTTTTTTTTTTTCGTTAGACTGTTGGATTATGATAGCGTAGTTGCTGGGCAAGTTTGGCGATAAACAATGAAGCTGCAGAATTATTTTTACATTTTAAAGATATTATTTGATGTCTTTTTTGCTTATATGGCGAAATATTTCAAATTGCAGTAAAAACCGCTTCACTCGCTAAATAGAGTTTTAAAGCAACTGTAAATCTAATTTAATGATTTGACGAAAACTTTTAAATTCCAGAGAAACTTTAATAGGTTTTTTTTTTTTTTTTTTTGAAAAGGTGTGTACTTATTTTATAGAAAGAAAAACGATCATTTCACATCAGAGGCGGAGGGAGCGTCAATTCTTCTTATTCAACGGACTTCCATTAAATTTTTAGCACGGGCATCGCTGTGCGGGTCCTCCAGTTAAATATAAAACCCATTTTTACGAAAATTCGTTGCCTTGCAACAGCAATATGTAAAGTAATCATAATGAAAATTTTGAATCAAGGCTTCTTCGGAGTAAACATGAGTTTAAAGTCATTTAAACATTTGGAAACTCTACTTTTGCACACTTAGGGAAACATAGTAGAGAGGATTTTTTTTTTGTGTGTGTGTACTATATAATTAAATAAAGCGCAAAAGTTTTTTTTTACTGATCTTTGTTTTTGTTAGTTCATATTTTGGAAATTCTTCAAATTTTTATACGCTTCAATTCGTGCTTTCGTTTCTAAATGAATACTCGTTCGTTCTTCATACTTATTGCTATTTTACTTTTATGGGTAAGGAAGAAGCTCGATTTTTGATCACGTCAAAGCGGTGTGTTTTGAGTTCTTTCAGTTAAAACAGAAAACGAAAGAAAGTAGCGATTGTTTCTCACAATCATTACTGACCCAGGCAACGCCGGGTATTTTTGCTAGTAGATAGATAAACGAAGGGTTTGTTACGATTCGGCGCGACCGTTTCGACGCCAGATTTTTGAGTTCTGAACTATGAGAATTTTAGAAATTTTAGTTCAAAGAAGAAAAAAGATGTCTGGGGGAAGTATGTAAATTCGGCGCTTTAGAATCTAGTTAAAATTTATCTTAAAAATTACAGTGAGGGAGGGGGAAGAAGGGGCATATGTGATCCACGTATGATTTACTGCGGTAACATAAAGGAAAATATCTTGAAAAATTAGCAAATAATGCCAGTACCAGTCCTACCTCTTTGTCAATTTTTTTCATCAATGCTGAGCCGTTGTGTGTTTCTGTGATGATTTCTTTTTTGTTGTAGCAGCTATTGGAAATAACTTCATAAGACTTCTTCACATGAAAACACTTTTCAAGTTAACCGAAAAGCTCGACTTAACTATTGCAAACCCATGTACGGACATCAAGTTAAATTTAAGGCAATGTTTGATTTTTTTTATTGACTAAAAAATTTTTTATTTTTGAAAGTTAGTTCTAAACACTAGTATTTTTCTGTAATCAATTTATAAATTTATTGCAAATTACTTTTTTTTAAGTTTTTTTATTATTTTTTATTGCTTTTTTTGTTACCGAATAGTTAGTGGACAGTTTAGTGCTATAAAACAGTTACATGAACTAAAAAGACACAAAATATTTTATTTTAATTAAAAAAAGAGTTTGAAATGTTTTTTTATTCATTATATTAGTTTTTATGAAACTTAAAAGCAACATATAGTAATACTCTTAACATGGTAAATATTATTTGTATCTTGTAGTCTTAAACTTTTTTTTTCTTGCTTATCCTGTGTTCAAAGCACGCTACACAACTTAAAACTTTATTGAGAGCAGGTGTTATCGGTGATTTTCTCAACACGTTATTTTTTTTCAATAACAAGTATAAAAAATTCATCTTATTATTAGTTGACAGTTTTTTAATTTTTTACAGAAAAGATATTTAAGCAAGTGCACAAATTAATGATCAACAACGAAAAAAAAAATACAATTTCAATTGAATGCTGTTTTTTTTTTATATTTCATAGAAAAATGTCAATGCTGTCTCCTAAATATCTACTTCGAAAAATTATGAAGATGTTTTTAAACTTATATTTTATCAACTAATAATAACTAGTATGTTGTGGCCATCACGAAACTTTCTTCTATATTTTTCTTTTTTTTTTTTTCTGATCCCTCCCCATGCTTGACGAGGAAGCAATATTCCCAACAAAAACAAAATGACACATGCAAAAACTTGACGACTATCCCAATGTCTGAATTATTGCAAAAGCAAAGCAAAGAGCGAAAATTGAAAGTTATTTTAAAAGCCTTGCTTGAATGAATTACAAATATTTTATTTGTTAACAAACATAAGATGGCAACAGTTAAAAATTTTAAATCATTGAGATAATATTTCCTATCATTTCCATACAATTAAAATCACGAGAAATACGCAGACGACAATCTATTACGATTTATCTTTCTTATTGTTGCATTAATAAAAATATTTTTATTCGCAAAAAAAAAAAAAAAAAAAATCAACACCTCTTGGAGCGATCGGCGTCAAAATAGAACCAAAGCCTGTTTACATATGGATTCACATATATTCCAAATTTCAACCAGAACGTAGCATTACTTCTTGAGATAGGGCACTCAAAATGGAAAAAAAGAACGGGTGATTGCGCTACCTCCTTTTTAGCTGTTGACACAAAAATAAAATCAGTTCTTATACCCACTAAGGGCTACTTGCCGATAAATTTTTCTTTCATTCCGTTCATTATTTCTTGAGATACAGCAGTCACAATTGACGACAAAAAAGTTCTATAGCTCAACCCCCGTTTGAGTTATTGACACCAAAATTGAATCAGCACCTGTTCCTGTTAATACCAACATATGGACCAAATTTTGTTTGATTCCGCCAGTAACTTCCTGAGGAATAGCAAGCACGCGTAACTCGAAAAACGTCCCATTGCTCCACCCCCCTTGGAGGAATTCGCGCCAAAAACTAATGGGCACAAGTTCACATAGGGGCACATATGTGTACTAAATTTCGTTCGATTTCATGCGGTAGTTTTTGTTGTAGAGCGGCCACAAAAAACTGGTCACACACAGACGTGACACACATACATACACACACACACACACACACACACATACATACACACACACAGACAGACAGACATTTTCCAAAAATGGTCGAAATGGACTCAGCACACCTCAAAACGTTCGAATCCGTCAAAATTTGAAATTCGAAAATTTGCACGAATCCAATACTTTCTTCTATATATTAGATATAGAAGAAAGTAAAAAAGAAAACAAAATACAGCTTTAAAAATATTACTTCATAAAACTTTTTACAAAATAAAAAACAAAAGATATCTTGAATTTTGAAGCAATGTTTGGCATATTTGTATGAAGACAATTTCGATTTTTGAACGGGTCGTATTGAAATATGGGTCGCGCCGAAACGGTCGCGCCGAAACGGCCTCGCCGAAAACCCCCATTTTGATAAACGAAGCTAATCGTGGACAGAATTTTTTTTATGGCTTAGATATTTCTCTTAACCACGTAATTTATATTTTTAGTCGTTTTAAATATTACAAATTAAATCTATTGTGTAAACAACATTGTAAAACAAACGGCATTTTTAGTTTTTTTTTTCAGCAATCACGATTGCTAATTGCTTTCACTTGACCGTCCTTGATGTTTGGTTCCTTTTTCAACCCCACCGTCTTCTGCAGGCGCGACCCCTCCGGTCCTGACCACTGTCTCCCGATAGCCACTGGTCGGTGGCGTCCATGTCCTACACACACGCACGCTCATACACATATAGTCACACTCAAACGCGGTTTTACACACATACATGCCAACGTGCATTCACACAGGTCTACGCACACACACACAAGCCTACACGTACACATAGGGTAAGGTTGCCGTTAATGAACCACATAACAGGTTTCGATTTTTTTCGGAAGGAAATCCAACTTAAATTTCACGTTAATTAAAGGAACAATTTCTCAATATATTTCTCTTTTAATAATAATATTCGCTTTCATGATAAATATACACAATAAAGAATGAAAATTAAAAAGAAATATTTTAGTATGTGGTCCATTAATGGCTACCGGTTGCTATGGTTGGACAGACCATCGAGTTTCCATCGATGGACTGCATTAACAAATTGAAAAATCAATTCGTTACTTACAATTATTTATAACAGGTGATCAATAAACACTATAAATAACAATGAGTTATAGAAAAAAAGATTTATTTTCGAAAATGATTTATTTTCGGATAAGAGGAACATAAAAAAAACCCAGCCCTCACGCAACACAAGCTGTTGTCATCACACGTCGTTCACCACTTGATATTTTAACAACCCGTGCAACACTGTTATTAACTAATATCTTTTCAACCTCTTCTGAACTGTTGAGAATTTTGTTAAATTGATTTTTAAAATTTTCATTTGAACAAGATTGTATTTGCTCTCTAAAATGTCAGAGAAATTTTTGACCATTTTATTAGTGAAACCAGAAGCTTAAGTCTCAAACTACCAGAGACTATAGTATTAACAGATTTTTTGTCTTAGTTAAATTTGTGGAACATGTTTTTTTTCTCAGCCCCTTAAAATGCCAATTCCCCAATTTTTCAGAGGTAACCCAGCAAAAAATAATCTTCAGAAATTCTGCAGAAAAAAAATTTTTTTGAAGTATTTTTCAAGGTTTCAGCAGATTTTTAGAAGGCAAGCAAAATCTGCATTTTGTATTCAAAATAATCTGTAGAAAATCCACACAAAAAAGTTTTCTTTTTAGTTTTCTCTTAATATTCTGCAAATTGTTTGAAATTTAAAAAAAATCTGCAAATTTTCTTCAATTAGATCTACAGAAAATCTACACAAAAAATTCTCTTACAGTTTTCTCTAAATAGTTCGCACGTTTGTTAATATTTATGGTCATCAAAAAGAAATCTGTATTTCAATTTAAATTATTTTTCAAAGTTTTATTACAACATAAAAAAAAATTTCACACTTTAAATTTTTTTATATTTTTTTTTTCAGTTTTTAGAAAATTAAACACATTTCTTTGTTTTTCTAATTAAAATCAGTAATAAACAACTTAAACTTTTCCCCAAGAACTTTGATTTATATTTTGATAACTTAAATTGAAATTTAAAAGCATTTCAACACGTTTGAAACATTTATCAAATAAAAAATGTCTGTTTATTGTATTATACAAATAATATGACATGAAAATCAATTTTAATATAAGTGCATGATTCAAATCAAATAAAAGTGAAATTACAATACATTTTTTTTCGAAAACAAAACGATATTGAATAACGCAAGTTATTACATGGTTTGAAAGGGCTTTCAAAAATGTCAATTTCAAGAAGGATACGGATTAGAACAGAGTCAAATTTGTCTCACTTGGAGAAAAATCAAGAAATTGAAATTAAATAAGAAGAAGAAATATGACTTGAAATAATGTTCTCGAACGGCGCGCCGTTCGAGTACAAACGCACCGAACGCCAAGCCTCTTACCGTCCACGGTGGCGTTGGTCCGTCCCGCAATATTCGGGTGCCACAAGGCTACGAGAGTAGAGGATCCCTCGACCAGGTATCCCGTACTGTTTTTTTGCTCCGTCAAGGAAACAAATAATTAGGGAAATTTCAAGTTTCGTCATTGGAAACTCATGAAAAAATATTGGATTCGTGAGTCGGTTCACAAAAAGGTAAGACACTTTAAAATTCAACAATTATTATTTGATTAAATTAACTTTTATTTAATAATTGTATAGTATATTAGGGTTAGTTTGGAATGTTATGCTTAATCGGAGGTTTTTAATTTTTGAAATTTTTACTTTTTCACCGATTGACTTAAAACTTTGAGCGAACATTTACGTTGTCAATATCTGTTAATAAAAAAAAATTGTGTGTAGAATTAGCATTTTACTTGGAAAAAATTAAAACCCAAGGTTTTTCTTCACACAAAGCTTTGTTATATCTTTCTCAATGACATCTCAAAAATCCCCGATTTTTTGCTGTAAGCTTCCCCCTTTTTTGGGGGGTTAAGGGGTTGAAGTTTTAACTTTGCTATCTAGGGAAGTGAGGTATCATTTCTAATGTATTTTTTCACGCAGAGTCGAATAAAACGATAACCGAAACGATGTTACTAATATTTAAAGAATTTTTTAAAAAAAGCGGTTTAAAAAAAAAACATTTTTTAAAAATAGTTTAGGAAAAACCTACTTAGTTGTAACTGTCGAATTTTTCTTTAAAAAAATTAATAGCGCAGATTTTTCTTCACTGAAAGGTTTGTTCTTTCTTCTTAAATGATAGCTTTAAAAAGACAAGTTTTTTGTTGCACGCACCCCTCTTTTCTTAGGGAGGGGGAGGATTTGAGGTAAAGCATATAAGAAAGCGACACATCGTTAAAATTTTCTTATGCTACATCGACTAAAACTTCAACCTAGTACATAGTTCAAACATTATATTGCTTAAAACGATTAAATTTTGAAATGCATTATGAACAACATGTTTCATTGCAAATGTAAACTATTATTGAAATAAGAAAAGTATTGAAGTTGTACATTACGAAAGAATCATTATGACTTTATAAAATCATCACGTTAAATTCAAAATTAATATCGCAGCGTAATGATTTTTAGTTAGAAAATATAACTATGTACCTTTATATTTGATGCTAATCATAGAAAGAATGTTCAATATCTTGCAGACCAGTGTCTTCGTTTAGTTCTGTACCAGGTATATGATCTTTTTCAGAGATTCTTTCCATTGGAACGGCATTAATGCATGATTGTTCATGGCAGTGTGCACAGACATGAGAGCAAAAAAGTACCAAATTTCGACATTCACACGCATTACCACAAGTTTTGTTTCATGTACAGAAAATAATTTTCAAAAATGAATCTGGAGCGGGGCATTGGGTTGTTCGAACTGGAGTTAGCATAGTATCATAATCCAGTTTATCATAATCCAACCCCATTCCTCAGTGTTCATGTCGTTTTCATGCCGTGCCTGTACATGAAAATAGACATGAAATGAATGTTATTGAGCTGCACTCGAAGTAAGGGGTCGTGAATTTAAATTTACTGCTTTAATTTTTGTAACTGATTTAGTAAAGCGAAATTTCCGACAGTTATCTACTGTTCAGCTAGTTTAGACTTGATTGTTTTTGAATGAGGCTTAGTTATGTTTAATTCATCGATTACCTCACTCAGCTCCGAAATGGTGAATTGACAGTCATCATTACTTTCAATGTATGTATAAATTTTTTCTTTGCATCATTTATAGCTTTGTCGATAGGGCGACCTAATGCTGTACGTGCTGGTGATTTTGCTTGCAAATTTAGTGAAACAAGCACTATGATATCTGGAGTCAATTGCAATCAAATCAGTTGCATTAACAATGAGTTTCTTAACAAATTTGGCCCATTCATCATTCCTTGCTTGGATATAATGTTTATAACTATATCTTTAAATTCAAGAGAAGCAATTAATTTCATTTGCTATCTTAATTTTGGCTCTTCTTTTCTTTTTCTAGTACAATTACGTCACCACACAAGAAGCAACGGTTTTTAAAAATCAAACTTTTCTGATAGTTTTCTTGTCTTTATAGGAGAAACTGACGAAGAAGCCTCAGACACATCACGTTTTCTTTTAGATGCAGCAATGCTTGTGCTACGAATGTAGTCCGTCCTACAGTTCTCTTGAAGTTTAATCGAAGCTCTGTGCATAAATAATGAAACTTTTCCATCATTTCTCGCTTTACTAGTTGCTTATTATACTGTCTAACCCACGTTTAACAATCACTGTTTTTGAATTTGCTAAAGGTTTTTCACAAATTACACATAAAACATCCATTTCCGACGAAAAAGAAACGTTTAAATGCTAGAAAAACTGATGAAAACTGACTGAAGAAAAAAAAATGACGTCGAATAGAGTTGATGATAACGACTGGTGTACAGACTGGTAACACCCCGCTATACCTCAAGGTCAAGCAATCAAGATCCCTTTCTTTTACACTCTCACTGAAACACTACACATGCACATAATTCAATCCTCCCTAACGCAGAGGTTTCATTCTTCAGCTCTTCACCCACAACTTTTATTTGGGCTTCTCTCGGCCCTCCTCCACCCCCTCTTTGACACATAATACTAAAGGAAGAAAAAATATAACGACTTGGGTGGGTAAGTAGACAGTTCAGTCACTTTCTTTTTTTAAATACCACTGAAGAAAAATAAATTACTCTGCTTTTAATGATGCTGGAAAAATCTCTGAACAGCGAAGCATTTTGGCATTTCATGTATAAAATTATTTATAACTGCTGAAATACGTATTTTAAAAACTTTATTCTTATCTTATTCGACTCGGCGTGAAAAAATACGTTAGAAATGATACATCACTTTCCTAGATAGCAAAGTTGAAATTTCCATCCCTTAAACCCCTAAAAAGGGGGTAAACTTACAGAAAAAAGTCGGGGAGTTTTGAGATGTCGTTGAGGAAGACGTAACAAAGCTTTTTGTGAAGAAAAACTTTGGGTTTTAATTTTTTCCAAGTACGGCCCTTTTTTTGGCTAATTTTACTGGACTAAGAATGTTATAAATAACTGAAAATCTCAATAATTAATAAAATAGTAGTAAAACTCTTTTCTGACCGATTAACAATATCATTAAATAATTTCAGCTAATTGACGATTCTGCAATTGATTGTCTTCAGACAGAGGAAGGTACTAAAATTGATTGCGCGTCTGCAACAAACTCTGGTACGGGAAATATCTTCGCGATTTAGTCATGGAACCGGTTCATTAACGGCAACCTCTCCCTACACAACTATACGCACGTAACCGCCCAAGAGAAGGGGCAGGCTTGGGGGGACAGGAGCCGTTTCGAGAAACAATAACTCCAATGATTAAGGTTCTGTCTCAGCTCGTGATTGCGAAAAATATAATTTGAACAGAAAATTTCAGCATTCAAATTATTATTATTTTTTAATTTACTTTAGCTTTTTCTGCCTATACTGGGTGTCTGAATTAAACGTTTTAGAAATCCTCACCCCCAATTGCACACTTGTGTGAAAAAGAACGCGTTCTTGGAAGAATTTGAACAATGGAGTAAAGCATTCCAAGAGACAAAACAAGAAGGGTACAAATCTTCCTATAAGCAAAGCGTGAATATGCTATTTAACTGAAACTTGAAAAAATTTTTATCGCGCATAAGTGAAAGGCGCATTTTAAGTTTCGCGTATAAATGAACATGAATTAACATTGTTTTCCTATATCAATGGCCAGACGCGTGAAAAAAACGCGCATAAGTGAAAAACGCGTAACAGAGGCCGCGTATAAGTGAAAGATCACTGTAATCTTAAATATCTTTATACACTCCTGTTTGTGAAAATTGCCACACCACGAAGGACTTACGCGAGTGAGCTAAAAATTGCCGGAAATGTAAAGTAGGACATGATATGCAAATGATTAGAATTGCAGACCGGTAGCGCATGCGTATGCTAAGCAGCGCCCTCTGAACGGCGGATTGAACCAAATATACGTAGACGACAGTAGCGAGGCGGGAGTGATTATCGGTGGTTATATGCTAGAGTAAACGTTAACTGAATCTTTACTATGCCTCTTCGACGAAAGAAAGCGAAGTTTCAGCAAATTTCGAACGCGGCATAATCGGCGGCCTTCGTGAAGCTGGATGTCTTATCGTGCAGTAGCCGCTCGTGTGCAGCGTAAAAGCAGCACAATCATGCGTGTTTGGAAGCAGTGGACGGACGAGGGTCGGAAAGCTCGGAAATCCAGGAGTGGACCCCGAAATGTAACGTCAGCTTGCGATGACAGACACCTGGTGCATATTGTGCGGACGGACCGCACAGCTTCTTCTAGACAATTTGCAGCACAGTGTCAACAGCTACAGGTCTTTCATTGTGTACTGCATCAGTTCGGAGACGTCTGCTGCAGCGTGGAATGCGCGCTAGGATTCATTTGTACAGGATTCCTCTCGCGCAAAACCATCGCCACTTGCGACTGCAATGGGCCAATATGCATAGGAGCTGGAGTGCTGATTGGCAGCAGGTCGTCTTTTCTGACGAATCCCGCTTCAATTTGTGTTACAATGATGGCCGAATTCGTGTCAGGCACCGTGTCAGGATTTCACCCACCATCATATAGATTTATCTAAATTTTATTTTATTTATTCTCTTTTTTTGGTAATTTATTGTATTTATTATTACTTTATTTATTTATTTTTGAATTTATTTCATTTATTTATTATTTTGATGCGATATGCTCAAAATTAGGTTTTCTTTAATATACTCAATTTCACAGAAATTGTTTTACTTTTTTTAAGTATCTTATAGAAACTAGATTTGTTATCTTGTTCTTTTTTTTGTAGTTTCTTTTTTTATAAGTTATTTCTTGTGCTTTTTTCATCTTGCAAATAAAAATCCTTTCCTATCACAGTGCTCCTGTTTTAAGAGACAATAGTATCAAATGTTATTTTTTGAAGCATATTGCCTGACAGTTTGAGAAAAAAAAATCGAGATCCTTTTCCTATTTAAATATTTTTGTTTTTCTTTTTTGTGCAACAGCCGCATTTTGTTTTCGATAAGAACTGATACATTAAAATGGAATACTTGGATGAAAACATATTGGAAGCTCGGAGGTCAACTGTCAGAACGTACGGGAAAATGTATTAGTTTAATTTTAGACGAAATTCTAGTTAAAGAACTAATGTGGCACACCAAGCTGAGTCGTCAAATTTAAATCTAAAAATATGGTATCATTAGACTTTGCATCATGTATCCTGCTGAATAATTGGGAAGTAATCTTTCTCTTTATTTCTAGAACCATGACTTTGAAACTAAATATAATGTCATCATTAACCCCATCAATGCGGTCAAAAACCAAGAGCGCAAATTGCCGGTTACTCCTCGTCTCAGGTTTTCTTTAAAAGGAATCTTTTAACTTCATTTTAAAACAAGAAAATTAATCAAATTTTGACGTCTTGAATTTAAATTGTTTTTCACAATCACGAAATTGCAATAGGGCCCACCCTACTTGCTGAGCTTCTTTGTACTACAAATGGAATGGAATGAAAAAGGAGAAGAAATTCGCACCTGTCATATTTTGACTGGCAATTTTCTAGATTAAGTAATGCAAGGCGTATCCAATGAAAAAGAAATGGAAGTGTGGATGCGGTAATAAATATGCCGTGGTTATTTTGGCCAATTTGCACCCTTACACTTATCATAAGGAATTATATTTACAGCGTATACCGTTATGGTATTTTTATTTCTTTTTCATCTTTAGAGGTTGGAATTATCAATTTCAAAATTTTGCATTTAAATAAAGTTTTGCTTTTAAGTTTATCTATATAGGTTTTTTCCTGAAAAAAAAGCGTGATTCTGAACAAAGCTTCCCCGTTTTTTAAAGATAAATCTGCTCGAGTTAATCCCTGATGAACGCAGACAATTTGTTACCATCACGATGAAAATATTTCTTTCTAAATAAGTATTCAAAACATCGAGCTAGACTTCTTCCCGTCGTCATGGTAATCTAAAACATCATGATACTCAAAAAAAAAAAAAAAAACACCAAATAGAAGTAAGGAAAACTCATCATAGTAATTTTTTTACGAAAACCGTTTTGTTTTTACGAGAAAAAGCTGGAGAGATTTTTTCAATATCGCGCAAGTGCCCCACTTCGGAACGAATACCGGGCACTTTTTAACGGTTTCTATGATGAGATCAATATTTGTTTAATGTTTATCCTACTGACAGCGGAATAATGTTAAGAACTCCGTAGAAAATACTGTTTTTTGACGAAATCACTGTATACCATTATCCGATAATAATATAATATTAGAAGAAATTAAGAAACCCTCATTCAAAAGCCATGCTATGCATGATTGTTAAAAAGTAGGTTTGAAATGAGACCAAGTTCGGGGTGTTAAATTGTCTCTAATGGTAAAGAAAATATTTAATTTCAACTATGAAATGTTTATACTTTTTTTTCTTTTTTTTATAAGTTTCTTCTAATCATGTTTTTTTCCCATTGGTACAATATTAGCAAACGTCATACAAGTGGCGCTAACCTCAGTAACTGAAAAATACGTATATACCAGAAAAAAAAAAAAAAAACACCCAAGCGTTCCACGATTGGAAACTAATGAGTTCAGCCCTCAAGCCTATGTTTTTACCACATCTGTTCAATCCTAATATGAGTTTATATTCGTACGAGAACATTGTTATATTATTGTAACCACATCTTAATCCATAGATGGTAAATTCTTTAAAAGCTATAGCCTGGCGAGAAGTAGAAAATTGTCTAAATCTTCTCAGAAATGCAAAATGTGCACACATAGAAATGCATAGGTAAAGTCAAAAGTGCTTTTTCTGATAAGGATCAGAACAAAATCAAAATTTAGTTGCATTGATATCAGAAATAAATATATATATAAATAAATAAATAAATATATATATATATATATTTATTTGGTGTCCCAAGATATAATGGCGAAAAAAAATCTGTGAAATCGAATACGCATACCCTCCAAATTTTTTCCATTTCACCTCAGAAACATGAGAAAAAAGTTTCATTGCAATTAAATAACGGGAACCCGTGCCGACTTGAGGTCAAAGTTGGACCTGAAATCTTGTACGGCGACTACAGTGGAAAGATTGCTAACTGCATAATTCCTTACTACACGCGACATCAATTTATTTAAAGCAGATATTTACAACAATATTAGACTAAAAGAAACATTACTGTACGTATTTTTAATTCAATGTTTGCTTTTTGCAGTCAGGATAGAGCTTCCGCTGCTCTTGAACGCAACGTAACACAGATTGTTTTTGTTCCTCATCAGCTGTTAGCAAACCATGAAAGTCCTGCATCATTTGTACAGCTCTTTCAGCTGCATCTTTTACTGCTCTAAGCATTGAGACAGTCTTTTTCACATTAAGGAATGACATATTATTGACCATACCATAAAAGCTGGATGAATTTTTGTAGGGCAGCTTTTGAGATAATTGGGTCCACATTTTCGTACACTTTTATCAAAAAGCACATATCTTTGTTGGGTGCTTTGACTGCTAAAATGCATTGAAGCTATGGTTTCACGTATATTGTCACTACAAACAAGCAGACATCAAACAATGCTTCATTTTCCTTGGTCTAATTTTAGTTGTGAACTAAATAAAATAGTAATACTTTTAGGGAGTAAATCGCTCGAGCCATCCATCGAGCTTTGTACATGGCTCCCGGTGGTCTTATTTTAAATTCATTTTCTGTATATCCACCTAAAAATATGATAGGCAATTTTATCAACTCTTGATAGTCATATCAATAGGTTTATCACGGTAAAAGTCAAGTAAATTTTCCAAGTTAGGGTACAGTTCGGAACAACTCCGCAGTTCCTCCATAGCACTGTATTTTAGTGGGATAGATCAGTTCATATATATGACAGCGGCAAGCAAAGGAAAGCATTTCTCTATCAAATTTTTGCTTAAGAATAGCGCAAGAACTACTTAAAGGACCTGTTCTGGAAGACGTAGTATCACAACAGATAGTTTTAACTTTGTCTTCGAGATTCCAATCTAAAACTGCCTTTCAAACAGCCTTTGTTTGTTCTTTTCCTGCGGAATACAGTTTAGACTCAACAATGAGTTGTTCTGTCACATCCATATAAAATAACTATAGATAAGCGATCTTCTTTTGATTTTTGAGCACTCAAAGCAGGCAACAGTTTCATATCCCAAGGTAAATTCACAACAAATGGTACCTCGTACTGAAAAACAATTTTTCTTCTTTCCTCGTGCTCCTTCCGCTTTTCGGTTCGAATTCTTTGAATTGAAGATTTACCTATGGGACATTCATCAATGTTACACCCAAGTGCGTCAATAGTAGCTTCAAGAATAAACACATAATCTCGTATACTTGGACACCTGTCCAATGTAGCAACTGACTTTGGAGTAATAAAATCGCTCCTCATTACATATTTACTTGTTCCAGGTTCTGATAATACTTATTCCAGGTTCTGATAATACTTGTTCCAGGTTCTGATATATTTGTTACCAGGTTCTAATATACTTGTTCCAGGTACTGATTTATATGTTTCAGGGAAATTTTCTGAATTAATATTTTCACTAGAGCTCGAAAAGTAATCTTCTTGTACATGCTTATACAATTCCGCGGATGTTGAAGTGGAATCGTATTTAATGCGCCTGTTTTCTTCTTTGACAGCTCAAAGTCGAGCCCTTTCCTCTTTGTCGAGAAGTTTTTTTATCCACTCCACCTAAAGTGATCACGTCGGCTGGGCTCTGTTTGGAGTTGCAAGAAAATCCCATCTTTCTCTATTTTGATTAACTGAAATGCATCAGCATGTGCAATATTGAATAAATTGTTTAAATTACTCTAAAATTCTTGCTGGCGCTGCCTGAATACTACTTGCAGTGTCTTTGCATTTTTTTTAAGTCTCTCCAAATTTGATTAAGGTTTTGAAATTTATTCACACAATTTGGCAACGATTTGGTGGGAATGCGTGCCTTTTCCCAAAAGATGATGCATTCGCGAATAGTGAGATTTGCACTTTCACTGATGGTTAAATTTTACTTCTTGAATGTTATAAAACAAAACAGACAGAACTTGTCCGTTAGAGGGAAGTTTGCAAGCCCGTAGTTTGCCTCCTATTAAAAATATCTCTTTTTTCAAACTTTGCAATTCCACTGCCATGTTTCGTTCCCTATGGAAGGACTATACTGCGCTCGCTGACCGGAATGTATTCGTACTGACATGTTTGACGGTTTGCAAATTGCTACGGATAAGCTCCTCCCCCCCCCCTACTCCGCAAACATATGTTTTTCTGTTTTCATTTGTTTCCTGTGCACTATTTACAGTTGTTTTGAGCTTCGCAAAGTATCGCGTCGCCAGCGTTCGCTCGCTTATGAATACACATGCTATTTACACGTTTAGGCAATTAGGCGCAAGTCGGCACGGGTTACCCTGCTTCAAATTGCATGAAACTTTTTTTACAACGGTTTTGATATAAAAGGAAAAAAAATAAGAGGGTATGCGTTTAAAAAAAACGACTTTCATTTTTTTGGGACACCCTAATATATATATATACAGGGGCGGATTGGCTAACTTTTTCCCAGTCGGCAAAAGCATATTCTGGCCCATCATTGTAAACAAAGAAATTTAGAAGTCAAAGTGTCGGATCCTCGATTTTTCCTACATAGGGAAAAGACATGGAGCTGTCACTCTTGCCCGTTTTTTCAAGTTTCTATATCAAGTTTCAATTTCCGAAAAAAAAATGTTGAATTTATAAAGCGTAAGATAAGAAAAATACTGAGAATTTTTTTAATTGCTATTTATAGCTTTGAAGGAAATATGGGCTTCTAAAGTTACAACACAGGAAAGAGGGGGGGGGGGATACAAACCTGCAAGCTATCTGTGGGGAATGAATTTAAGGAAATGGTGATATCTCGAGGACTCTCTCTGCAAAATTTTCATAGTTTACTTCTTAAAAAACGCAATTTCAGTCAACCTTTGGTAGCATTAATAAATTAAGGAAAATTCTTGAGCTCTTTCTTTAAAAGTTTTGACATTAAAGCTTTAAAAACAGAATTGCAGACTTGGAGGAAGTCTTGCTGCCCTAAAAGTAAACACAAACCTCAGGATTCTTCAGAAGCTGTTTCAAATTTTGGTAAGGTTATTGAAAATCGGGCTCACGGGCCCTCTCCAATGAACTTTTTAAAATTGGAAATGTAACTTTTGGGCTAGCTTGGAGACCCTACTGAGAGGAAAAGGGAGGATTTGAGGATATCCTTCGAAGTTTTTTGAAACTAGAATCTTAAAGATGCAATTTCAGGTCATCTTGAGTAGTAATATTGATGAGCAGGGGTTTCGGGACACGTACACGTTCCTTAAAATATTCATAATTGAAAGACGAAAAACGCGTCTCAGGTTATCCTGAATGACGTTAGGAGAAAGATCAGGATTCGGAGACTGTTCCTAGAACTTTTTTGACATTGCAGTTTTGAAATCGCAAATTTAGGCAACGTACGAAAATCCATCCTATAACTATCAAAAATCTATCGTTTAAACAAATGGAAAAGGGAAAATTATCAATTGAATAAACGAAAATCCCACCCTTGATGTAAAATAATCATTTTCTTCAAATGAAATGCTTAAACATCCTTTCAAAAACCTATAATTAATTCGTTGCAATTTGAAATATTTCGCCAAATAAACAAAAAAGACATTGAAGTATGTTAACAGTTGCTTTAAATACAATTATTCCGCAACTCCATTGTTTATCGCCATATGACTACACAACCGTAACCCAGTTGAATAGCGAGCGAAGTGAACTCCGATCGATTAGCGATTCGATCTTTTGAACGAAAAAGTTTAAACGATAATCCAACTGAGCTTTGGTTTCATTAACTATTTTTCCTCGCGTACTTGAATGACCTTCATGTACTGCATGATTTGCTCTTTTAGCCAAGGATAAAAATCGTCCACTGATATTTTGTGAACATCATGTAGTGATTTGTCAGGATGGATATAAGATATGTCTCCTTTACAAATTCAACCATCTTTTCCTTTAATAACTTACTGATTGGTTTGATAATTCTCAACGTCTTCTTCTCAGTGGCGTCAAGACTCAGATGATTTGAGCCGGGATCAAATGTTGTTATGTGCGATACTTTCAGATTCAACTTCGACGAAAGGAAGACACGTTTTCCATGAATTTAGCAAGAAACTCGATTTCTTTCGACACTTCACTATAAAATATTTCAAGCGAATTAAGATCTTTGCTTCAAGAAATGAAAGCTTCACTCTCTTGCCTTTTATCCCTTCTCAATTAATACCTAAAAGCAGGAAATTTACATCACAAAAAGCAAAGTTGAATTTCATATTGTCTTTGGGCATTGGGCTAAATATTTATTTCAGTTCTCGCTTAACAGTGGGCTAAAATTTACCTAATAAAGTACTAATAACGGCTAAAAATCACATAAAACGCTAAATAACGTTTTGGGCTAAGTTTCTTATAAATAAATTATAGCCTATGTTATTTCCTGATAATGTAGCTTTTTATAGTTAAAAAATGGTTAAAATAGGTTCAGTAGTTTTGGAGCATATTCGAAACAAACAAACAAAAATCTTTCATACTTATAATAGTAGTATAGATAACTTGAAAAAAATATAAAACCCACTCTTATTAAGTCAATTTTTTGTTCAATAAACACGTGAATCAATCAATTTTATGATTTTTTGATCTAGCGTTAATTTTGAACTTAAAAAAAGTGGAATGGCAAAGCCCAGTTCATGTAGCATTTCAACACTTCTTCAGTTGGGATCTCTAACTGGAGATTTCAGTTCATTTCTCCCTTTTGTCTGTATAAAGTTGGTTGTTTGACGAAAATTGCTTGAGAACAGCGGGAGAAGCGTTTATCATTTCCGGCAGTTTTTGATATTCAAAGGATTCTCATGTACAGGGGCATGCATATAAATTTGGGGGCCCGTCACAAATGATTTTTACGGAACCCCTCCATATTGTTTACCCATTCGTCCCTACATATGTTTCATCCCTCATTTAAAAATCTCGGACCGCATTCAGGCCGGGTCAACAGGTATCCCTTCTCCCCCCCCCCCTTTATGCACGTCCCTGCTCATATCTAAACACCCTGAAGCATGGTCCGCGCATTCATAGCAGGGCCGGAGCCGCTTTGTCTGATGGTGCAGACCCTTTACATTTTTGTCCATAGACGTACAAATACAAGTTTTTGACGCTCTTTTTCCGTCCAGGAGCCTTTTTCAAGCCGCGTCCGACCCCAATTTCTCTGGTCCCTTCCCGTTTCCTCAATATAAGAGCCATGGCCTCTAGGGCTCTAAAAACTAGAGAGATAGTCGATAAGAGGAAAGCATTAGCACGAAATCGGCTCTTTACTTTGTCCCTGCTTAGGATGGAAAAAAAGTAAACCTGTTTCCAAACGCTTTTTTCCCATCGAATAAGCAAATTACATGTTTTTTAAAAATTATTTTAATACTTTAAAAATGTTAAGCTTGAATTTAAATGTATTAAGTTCAATAAAATAATTGCTTCAAGTGGCCCACTCGGCGGTTGGCCCAGTAGGGCATCCCCGACTAGCCGACCTGACCATATATATATATATATATATATATATATATATATATATATATATATATATATATATATATATATATATATATATATATATATATATATATATATATATATATATATTCATTTGCAGTGCGTGACTTTAAAATCAACCTGATTTTTTTAAATTAAAAACTCCTAAATTGTTAAATGGCGAAACCCCATCGAAATATTTTGCCAAACTAACTCTAAATACTCCATTCATTTGTAAAATAAGCAGCCAAAGTCACGACTAAGCATTCAAAGTTCAAGTAAAATGCAAAATTAAAAAAAAAAAAAAAAATGCAAACATGGCGATACTTTTACGTATTTTTTTTTCCTATTTTTTACGAGGTAGAAACTGAACAAGATGTCAAGCCAAGTGATGTAACAGTTATGCAGAACTGATATGTATCAGCTCATTTGAGTAAAAATTAATGTTCATTACGTTACATTAAAATTTAAAATTGGGGGGCAAAGTAGCAGAAATATCGACAGGATTTTTACACATCCAAAACGTTTTCGCCAATTTGTTTCGCTCCATATTTCGGTAATTTACAATTCCTGAATTTCGAGTTTTCTGCGATTGCCTAAAGAAAACGAGTATTACCCGAAATTTGCTGATTGCACAAAACAGCGCCCCTCCCCCCCCCCCACTTCCAACCAACAAATTAAAACAACACTAAAACTCCATTATTCTAACAGCATTATCGCCAATCGATTATGTTACCAGCAGGGATTGCAATACCGGACTAAAATTTCAATACCGGTTATCGGTATTTTTAAAATGCGATACCGGAATATCGGTATTAATACGGGTATTTGAAATGTCTCAAAACATGCTTGAAAACATATTGTGAATAAATATAAAATGAAGGAACAAATCTCATAATAAAAAATCAATAATAATAAATATCACAATGCATCAACACAATTGTCTCTAAGCCTCTCATTTAGTGCTGAACTTTCCAACATTTGCAAATACGCTTTCTGAATTCATACAGGTCGGTGGTACTGTTAACAACGTACGAAACATCTCCTCTAATTGTCTAAAAGTCCTTCATCTTCAAATAATTCGGTCTCTTACGTGTTATTTTTTGAAAAAATCCTTTTGTGTGTGGGGGAGATATTTTGTGTAGTGTGTATTATTATAGATGTTTTCAAATTTATAGCTATTTGTAATTTCTTTTCGAGAGGGTATACTTTTCCAATATTACATCGTTTTCTCTTGAATAGGAGAGGTTTGTGTTTGATTTTTATTATTCGTCCTTTGGTCTTAAATTTACAATAACCTTGACAAATTTGATCTTGTTAGTTTCTCTTATTCGTTTTTGAGGGTTTTTTTTTCAAAGTTCTTTACAATTACAATCATGTAAATAACTGAAACTATGTATCAAATGATTATGCTGGATGAATATCTGATCGCTATTAATAAAAATGTCATTTTACAATATTTCTGCTACTATTTTTAAAAATGATATTATATTAGTTTGTGCTTTTGAAGCTACATTTTTGCATCAACAGATTGATTAGGGTTCTGTATCGTGGAAAAAGAAATGTACATTTGACATATTAGTAGATATTTAATTAGCTAATTTGAAAATTTCATTAATTGAAACTATTTATTATTTTCAACTAATACCGAAAATACCGGCATTTTTTTTGCCTTAGCAAATACCGGTATTATAAAATTGCTAAATAACCTAAAATACCGGTATTCGGTATACCAGTAATGCAATCACTAGTTACCATAACTTTGTAAATTTCACACTGATGGAAAATATTGCTTTTTTATTGGAAATTATTTTAGTGCTAGATTATAAAAATAATTAAAACACAAACATAATAACAAAAGGAAACTAAACGAAGAAGATTGAAAAAAAAATAAGTAAATAAATAAATGAACGTAAATAAATATTAATATAGAAAATTAAGTGTCAATATTTGAAGTTGACTGTTAAAAATTTAAATGCTATTGATTTTAAAAAAAAATATAAGAATGGTAATATAACGGGCGAAAAGGATTAATTTAGATCTTGAAAATGTCATTCACTTGTCCGAGGTAATGTATCAATTCAGCAAACTGTATTTAGTGCATCTTTATTGAGAAACTTTTGAATTTCTATAAACACTTACAGGTCAAGCAAAAATACGATGAATACATGACAGAATGCATTAGTAACATGTCGTGACAAGATACTGTTTTTTCATATTTTCTTCCCTTCAATATGTTATCCCGACATTAATTAAACCTCACTGTATCCTGTTTTTATAATCAGAACATAAATATGTTTTCGTACTTTAATTGAAAAAATATTCACCAGTTGTTTCTCGTTGATATTTTTTATTTTAAAATTGTAGGTAATATAAAAAAATCTGCTTGGAGTGGATTTTATTGATTTTTTGATAAGTTTTTGCTATGCTCCTATGCTAAAAGTTGTGCAATAAAAAAAAAAAAAAAGATTATTACACCTGGTGGGGGCATTGTTTCAATTTCGAAGCTGTCAAAAGAATGAGCAGATTGCGAATCTCTATTATTGAACCCGGCAAGTACAAGCAGAAAAAGCAAGCACATGACGTAGTTCTAGAAACTTCATATTTCCAGTTATACGCACAAACCCCTTCAGCAATTACACTCGGGCTGGTCTATTGAGTTGATTGTTGAGGGGTTTATTCCCTAAACCTCTTGCAGTAAAATCAACTTGCAGTAACTCGTTTAACTACTGCTTGCGCTCTTTTATACTATTATTTATTACAAAATAAGCGTTTTTTACTGTACTGAAATGCATACAATATGTGTTATTTGAATTTTATCAAGTGGTGTTGGATAAAAATATTTTTTAAAAAGAGCATCATACTTCAAACTAAATCGGAAGGGATCCCGAGCCTTAATAGTTACCAAACAACTTCTGAGATAAAATTTTTGGAATTTTCTTAAATGCGTTTCTGTAATCTTTTCTCAGTATACCGTAAATAAAAGGATTTGTTGCAGACGAGCAGAAAATCAATATTGTTGTGATGTAACTAAACCAATGGGGAATTTTTAATCCAGCTGCAGCTTTAAGTTGCTTCGATAATGCGTAAGGAGTGTTGCACAAAAAATAAATAAGAGTAATAATAAGAACGCTTAGTATAGTTTTGTTCGTGCTAGAATCTTTTGAAGTTGCTCTTGTCTCTTCCGCGTGGTTACGTCTTACAAACAGTGTGCGTTGTTTCGACTTATAAGCTGTAAAAATAATCAGCGAATTGCAAATCCCCATTATTGAACCCGGGAAGTAAAAGCAGAAAAAAGCAGAACACGTTGCAATTTTTGGGACTTCTTCGTGCATCCAGTCGAACGCACAAATACCTTCAGCATAATCATAAGTGGTCCAATCAAAAACAACTGTAAAAGTAGCCAAGGTAAATCCTAAGATGAAAAGGTATGTGCACATCCATACCATTATCTTTGCAGTCATAAATGTTGGGTATTGCAGAGGTATCATCACAGCTAATGCCCGATCCAAACTGATGAAGGCGAGGTCGAATGATGAAATGCATGCAAACATGTAGGCTAGCCCTGCGTGGAATCTGCAGCTGATATCTCCAAGAGGCCAATAGTCGAGGGCAACCGATATAGCAGACGGTAGCATGATGAAGAGTCCAGTTGCTACATCAATCACTGCAAGATACACTAAAAGGACGTTGCTAAGCTGGCGTCGGAGCACTTGGTTCCAAAGTGAAGCAAATACAACTGCGAGGTTACCCAGAACTGCTGTGAAACACAAAACTATTGTAACGAATGCGCCCAAATAGTTAAAAGCAGGTCTTCGCCGATAGAGTATGCTGCATGTTTCGTTGAAATTGCAATCTGAAGTGATATTAAACGACTGGAGCTCCATCTTTCTGAAAAAAAAAGAAGGAACCTCTAATATATTTGGCGTATCAAGCAAAACATAAGGTGTTAAAAATAAGCTACAAAATAAAGTTTTTACTTTGCGAAGTATTATACTACAAATACTCACAAACTTTACGCATAACATAGAAAAAAAATCAGTAAAAACGATTGCATAAGTTCTGTCAAAATAAGTATAAATAAAAATGTATTCAGTGAAAACTTGTTTTTTTTTTTAAATAAAATTAACATTAAATCTATCCATTATTGCACTTTATTACAGATTAAAGTGTTCCTTATAAGCGATGTTAATAGCTTTGTAGCATTCCTCATACACATTATAGGAAAACATGTTCGTTCCATACTAAACACATGGTCAAGTAGGGCACATTTTAAAAATGTATTTACCAGTAAATGAACAGTTAAAAACAATTTAATTTAAAAAAGAGTCATAATATACGGCTATATAACGTTCTGCATTTGGTACATGACATTAAAAATAGTTTTAATGATGTCTGAAAAAAAATAAATAAATAAGTAAATACACACACATATAAACATTTTTGGTTATTTTTAAGGAAGATCTTTTTCAGTTTTGCTTCTTGTCATTTAAGGCTTTAAACAAAAATTGGTGAGTAGATAGATCCATTTAATAAGCACTTCCAATAATTGGAAAAAAATACAATTTTCTATTCGTTATTGTTATTATTTTTTTAAATTTTAAAGAAGAAGGTTACTGTTTCTACTTCATCTGATGAATTTTTGAAATGACATTTTTTTCAACCACTTGGGGAAGATCAATTAATGATATGAGACTACATAAACTAAAATTAAAAAAAGTAAATAAATGATTAATTAGAAGTAGCAAAGTGAATAGTAATCAAAGATATAGACACTATAAAAGACAAAAAGGACATCATTTCAACATGCTATTTCATTGAATTTTAAAACAGAGTATTTCCTTCAACCTTTTTTGTTTAAAAAGAAGATTTTTAAAAAAATCAAGACATTTTAGTCAGTATTTTTTTTCAATTCCATTTTTATACAGAGTTTTAGTGTTTGTATTTTACTAAAAGGTTAATAACGCACAGTCTCAAGATATGCAGTGCTTTTTTTTATTTTTTTGTCTTCAGAGAATCAATATCTTGAAAATTAAAAAATAAATAAAAATGAACAAAATGGGAAAAATTCATTTTAAATTTCCGAAACACATTACATATTTTGCAATTTTTCATCATATACTGAAGTGGGCAGCATTTTCATCTCCAAGGGATAGGGACTCATATAATAGTGGCAGGGTCTCATTCCCCGTGAGACTGTTATTCATTATTTCTCAGTTGAAGTCTCAACATGCAAAACAATAGACGCTTGCATAAAATTCCCCAATGGTAAGTACTCTTAAATAATTAGTCATCAACATATGTTTCTATAAAGTGGGCGTAAGGATTCGATACTGGTATTTAAAACGAAAACAGAAAGAAAAAAATACAAAATTCTTCCCAAGCGAAAAAAATTCCAACTTAAAAACGTATTTTTTTATTGTAATACAACAATGTCAAAATAAATCTTCTATTTTCAATAAATAAATAAATAAATAAATAAATAAATATAATAATAATAATAATAATAATAATAATAATGTTGTTTTATTTTCAGTGTTTTAATTATTGTGACAATGAAAATTTTTGACCTTTCTTCAAAGTAAAAATAGAATAAGTAACTTAAGCAGTATTTCCATTATTTCTCCCTCTCTCTTTCCACATATATACAGGGTGCGTTTGACCTAATTTGCCAAACTAAAGAGGGTTCAAAGGGGGTTAGAAGAGCTTATGTTGAGCATAGAACCACCCATTATCCTGCCAAATTTAAAACCGTAACTGAGTTACGGTCGATAGAAGAAAAATGAGTCAAAATCAACGTCTCTATGATTAAGTCCGATTTCTAAAATTCCTGGAAAATCTACACACAAAATAAGTACATATTTAAAAACAGCAGACAAAATCCTGTAAAATAACAGTTTTTTTTTTCTTTGAAATGGTTACATTTTGCAGCAGGCTACAAGCTTTGAAACATTCGAAGCACTTAAAGTGGAATTGGCAGCAAAAGCTGTAAACGGCGTTTTCAAAAGCAATCGTTTCAGCTACAACCGGTCACGTCTACCAAAAACTAGTCCATCCCACTATCTTTCAAATGAAATCACAGTAAATCATATTCAGGTTCAAGTTCGGCAGAAACTTTGTTCGCAGCCTTTTGTTTGAAGTTTTAAAATCAGAGTTGGAAAAAAAAAAAAAAAACACATCACAGCGCTTTAAAGTACAAACTATCTCTGCAAATTTCTACAAAAATCTGTTTTTTGAACAAAACACAATTTTTATGCATAATTATGATAAGATGAATACGTTTTCGCCCTGTTGTTTGTCATGGCTGGACGTAAGGGAAACTCGCCTCGACCTCTTGGGTTCTAGGTGCGTTGTTTGTTTTAGTTTCATATCGCAAAAAAGATTAACTTGCGGGTAGAACAATTTATAACGAATTAAAGAACATACAATAACCTTTAAAAACGTATTTTTAATTTTTTTTTTTGTTTTTGTTTTGTAGCTGAAAAAGATGCGGATATATTTATTTTCAAAGTCCGGTGATTTTTTGGAAAAGTGAATACTTTCCCTGCTTTTCTTTATTTTCCGGTCTCTTGGAAAGGACTAAGACACATCACTTTTCGTTTCAGCTCAGACTCTGGATCAACAATCGTAAACACTCGTGTATTCTATATGATAGCCTAATTTTCCAAAAAAAAAAAAAAAGAAAAAGTAGAACAAATGCGAAGAAAACACGCAGTATGCTCTTCCCAATAACTTTTGTGTGAACGATCCAATTTGAACGAATATTTTTCTTTTTGCTCGAAAGATCTCAGCACCTGAAGGACAGCTGATTCTCTTAATTTCACTTTTTGATTTGAACAATTTTTTGTTCACTTTTAAAGAATTCAAATACTTCTACGGATGATCTAAATTTCAATATCCATCCTGACTTAAAGGCAGAATTGCTTCCAGCATATCTTGTGGAAAAAAAAAAAAAGACTGGATAAAGAACATGTTTTGAAAATATTTCATTTAGTTAACTGTCTTATGTATAATATTTTTTGAGTAATTCAAGTTTTTAAATCATTGACCACATTACAACAAAATATATTTTGGCACCAAAAAATTGAAAGAGTTGCAGATTCTGAATATATTCTCAATCTTTGGTTTCAATAAATACAAAATGTTATACATAAATAGCGAAATACCATACCTCGTAGACATACATTGCCGCGATTCAGATAAAAATGGATTAAATTCAAAACAAAAATGATTTTACCAGGTTTACAGAGTCGGTTTGAAAATATCCTATTGCGACTCTGCCTCCACAGCTTTGGTAAGACTTAAGACTCGGGGAGAAAATGACTCAATCCGACTCTTAGAATTTTAAAGTTCTCGAATCCGTTTGCTTTATCCCAAAATCAGTTTGATTCTGACTCCATGATTTCATATTTGGTTCCACATCTCTTTTTTTCTGCGAAGTAGTTATTGTAAGGAAGATTTAGTTTTAATTAAGTTTTAATTAAGAATGCAATTAAATTTAAACCAGATGCACTTGTCTAAAGATACTGATAAGCAGTGGGGGTGTTCAAGGTCACAAAACAAAAAGCTATTCGAAAAAACCATTCAATTGTAAAGTCAGACCAAACAACGTAAGTAGAAGCACAAATTTATAAATTACAGCAGACACGTGTTTCGGCGTTACAGGGAACGCCTTTTTCAATGCAAAAATAATGAGCTTATGGATGAAAAGACATCCGACAAAAGCCAAGAGCAGATAAGCATGCAACTTAAAAGATAAAATCAGCGGATTAGCCAAACACCAATGACAAAGTTATAAACCTTTCAGGAACCAATAGGAATGCAAGCAAAGGTCAGGAGCTTTCGCTTAGGTACGAACCCAGAAAGAAAGAATTCAATTGGACAAGGATTAAGCCGAAGCTTAAACAAAAAGAAAAGAAATTGTCAGTAACCGTGAACCGCAAGAAAGGAAAAGCAGAATGGAAAACCATGAAAAAAGATAAACAGAAACAAAAAATATTCGAAAAAAGGAAAAATAAAGATAAATAGAAGAAAATTGGGGGGGGGGGGGGTGTCAATCAAGACAAAAAGGCGAAAATAAACAAAGAAAGATAGATAAAAATGAGAGGGGAAAAAAAAGAGAGGGGGGGAATGGGGAAAGGACAGTATTAAAGATATGGGAGCCAAATGTTAGAAAAATATGGAACTGCACTAAGATCGTTAACTAAGTTAGAACTGTTCCTCAAAATATGAAAGGATTCCCAAAAGTCAAGATCTGATGAATTGGGGCATTTTTGGATAATCTGAAAAGAGGTAAAATCAAAAGAGTGATTCGAATCCCAACAATGTTGAGCAATACTAGACTTATTTAATTGTTGTTTTTTCACATAATTTTGATGCTCTTTCAAGCGAATTTTTAAAGCACGCCGAGTCTGTCCAATATAGGCAAGTTTACAACTACAATTAATTCTATAAATTCCACAACAATTAAGAGGGTGAATAGGATCTTTAAGAGAAGAGAATGAAAGTTTATTAATAGGAGAGAACACCACCTGGAATTGGAAACGTTTTAGAATCTTAGCAACCTGATAGCTTACAGATGGAAAGAATGGCAAAACAACCAAATTCTTTCTGATGAAGGTTCGGTTAAGAACATTAGTTTGGGATTTATTTGAAAGTTTTTTATAAATGGAATCAATCAAAGTTGGCGGATAGTCTCTATCAATTGCCACAGCTTTAAGATAATTAAGTTCCACTTTAAGAAATTCCGACGAAGAACAAATATTAATTGCGCGATAAACAAAAGAATTAAAAGCAGAATATTTTTGATTTGGAGGATGAGACGATAGTCTATGAGGAGGTAAAGAGACAGCAAAAGGTTTGCGATAAACAGTAGTTTCAAAACCAATTTCATTACGAGAAACAAGTACATCAAGAAATGAAATGCAATTATTCGGTTCTTTCTCACAAGAAAACTGAATATGAGGATCAATGGAGTTTAAAATAGATAAAACCTCATCACACTCAAACTGATTCTGGTTCATTAGAACAAAACAATCATCAACATACCGAACATAAAATTGGAACTGCAGTTTTTGGAACAGCTTAACCTCAAAATAATGCATGTAAATATCACTAAGAATGGGGCTAAGTGGGTTACCCATAGCCAGACCATCTAACATAATATAAAAAAAATCCCATTAAAAACAAAAGAACATTGTTTAAGACAAGTACGGGTAAGGAAAATTAAATCCTCAATTTCCGTATTGTTGAAATGAAATTCAGAAAGTCTTCTACGAAGGCATAACAATGAACCCTCGACGGGAACGTTCGTAAATAAAGAGTTAACATCAAAAGAAGCCATAAAAGAATTATTTGGAACGAAACTATGAATTTTTTTAACAAACTCAACAGAATTTTTAATGGTAAATAAATTGTGACTCCTAAGGGGAGAAAACACAGAGACTAAATATTTTGCAAGTTTGTACGAAGCCATACCAATATTGGAAACAATCGGCCTGAAAGGAATACCAGCTTTATGCACCTTAGGTAAAGCATAAAATCTAGCACAATTAGCAATAGATGGAACAACAGAGCGTTTAACATTTGAAGGAATAGACTGAACAGACTTAACAGCAGATGCAATAGTTTTTAACTCTTTATCACTAGGATCTTTAGAAATTTCAGCATATGGCCCAGAAGAAATCAAATCATTAGTTTTATCAACATAAGATGATTTGTCAAGAACAACAATTTGGCCACCCTTGTCAGCTTTGGTAACAACCAGATCAGAATTCGAAACTAAGTCTTTAACAGAACGGCTAACAGTATTAGCAAATACAGGTTTAGCAATTTTCGAGTTAAAGTCAATATTAGAAGCTATAAGATGCCGAATCGAATCTTTTTGAGAGGAAGTTAAGGCACTAAATTTAAAAGCTTTCTCAACAGGAGCAATAAGCTTTGAAAAAGAAGGATTAACACTCACAGCAAAATTATCATTACATTTTAGAGCCTCAATTTGAGAATTACTTAATGGAACGCTAGAAAGATTAACAACAACCTTCTTATTAACAACAGGTAAATTATCAAGAGGAACGACATGAGAAGATTTACAAAGCATAGCTAATTTCTTTTTCAAAACAATTTGATGTTTATCAGAGGAACGAAGGGTTCTAGACCAAGAATTTCTGTCAATAATGTTAAAGTTCGGAATGGAATTAGAAACCGCAAGATGTAAATCATAAAGTTCACGTTCAATAGACTGAAAATGAAATAGGGGTGATCAGATGAACTTTTGAGCGGTCTGTGAGACCGCTCAATAATAAAAATAATGAAGGATATTTTTATTTTTTCATAACCTTAAAAAATCGTCATCTTACCCCAGTACTGGTGCAAGATGACTTTGACGTTGGAGCAAGATGACAACATTGAAAAAGGTTGGAGATAGTTTATGATTTGAATATGTTATCTAGTTTAACAAATGATAACCATGTTTTTACTTCTTACAAAAATATGAAATTAAGCTTAATACACTACAGCGTAAAATTCCTCATGCCACCACTCTTGGCTTTTACAGCACTGGATCCATTTATCTGTTGGATGGTCACAATATTCCTCTGGAAAAGCAGAACATATTATAACACCACCCTTTGAAGTTGATGCAATTGGATTGCTTGGGAAAAATTGTATAGAATTGGATTTACAGGAACTTAGTTCGAGTCGTTTTTACTTCCTTTTTAGCTTCACTGGATTATTTTCCTTTTTTTTTAATAGTTTATTTTTTTCCTTCCGTTTTGCTCCTTGTTCTGATATTTATCTGGTTGGTGTGCTTGTAAGAATGTTTAAACTCAGTTTTCTGCTTTTTTCTTTTTTTTTCTCTTATTGTGTTACTTTAGGCAATGCATTAAAATCAGAAACACTTACAGGCTTCTTTGTTGCATCGGAATCAGTAATTGCCGTAAGTTGTGCCTCGTCTGGAGGGCTTATATGTTGGTTTTCTACTATCAAGGTCTGAGTATTAGCACTAATATTCTCAGTTTCATCAACAGCGAGCTCGTCATCTTGCCCCAAGTTTCGGCCCGTCATGGTGCCCCGGACTGCCTGTTTGAACAGATTCGTCTCTATTGCCATAAAGTATGGCGATTAGTTGATATTTATTCATGGTAATAGGTGGTATTTAAACTAAGTTACTCAAAAATACTAAATAAACACGATTAATCGTATCCGTATCTATAGCAGAGCTTATTTACATATGCATAAAAGTTATATCGTGGCAACTATAAACAATAAGAGCTTCAGAACTAACACAAATATGGCGATTTCAGCGTCTCTATACTATTTCTGAGCGAACAGCGGATAGAAGAGCCAGTGGTATCCAGTTGATGCTGTTACCTTCTTTAAAACAGAAAAATTAAGGTATTCGTCATCTTGCCCCGGTCTCCCCTAACAAAGTGCAAATTGGCCCTCGGTCTAAGTTAATAAACACGCGTACGTTCAAAGTACATGCTAACTTTATTCTGTCTTACACATTTTATTACTTAGAAAATAAGTAAGGTCTGGTGGCTCTGGCTCTTGGACTATTACATGTGCATGTAAAACGGATAATATAGAAAGTTTGATCATTGATAAAATCAAATAAATAAATTAATTAAAAACGACATGATTGTTGGACAACATCTTCTACTAGACTGTGCTCTCCAAAGCTTCAAGACAGCAAACTGAAACATTATTCACAGTCTAGGTGGATTAAAACTGCCTGAAGAGCTCTGTCGTTTTATTTTAGCACCTCGAAACCTAGAAAGTCTAATACATTTTACGATAAACTCGAATTTGCGCACCGATATGTTTTTTACGTAAAGAAAAGACTAGGGTACGTACATAGATCTAAACCCCTCCCAAAATTCACTATTAGCAATAGCAGCTGATGAAAGACAAGGCATCAAACATCAGAGTACAAAATTACAAAAGAACTAAGAAATGAGGGAGGTAATTTAGAGAACATAGCAAAATTGACAGATTTAGGTTAAGATTCGGAAAATTAACATTATTTCTAAGGAGTACTACGACTGCAGCAACGGATTATCAGCTAATATTATCCAGGCACCGATCACAATGTATCATTCCTTTGAAGAAACAGATAGAAACAATGCGTCATGAACAATTTTTCATTATCTATTTTATTATTGACAAAAGCTACAACGATTATGTAATGATGTGCTAACTAAAGGGATGTAAGTGGAATATTTGAGTGAATCGCGTTTAACCTTCAGATCCTAGATAGGGATTGGTTAAAAAAAAAAAAAATCTAAACCATGCTGTACAGCAGCACCTAATTGGGCTACTAGTATTATTTCTTGCCCCAAAGCAGAAGAGAAGTTCATATACCATTTGTGATGGTTATCTCCAAATTTTTAATTTTATCATTTACACCACCTTGCTTCTGACTGCTTGATATGTGGTCATGAGGTTAAATATGTTTCTATCACCGCAGAGCTGCAATTAAAAGAAAATGCCGAAAATTGGAAACTCAAAAAATGCTCTTCTTGCCTAAAAAAATTGAAAAGCGCTTTAAACAAAACAATATGTTGTGCGAGCGAAATGAATTTTTCTCTACAATGCCCCCAAAGAGCTCTGGGGCTGTTTCAAGTTCTTTTCGAACGCGAAGCAAATTGTGATTTGCAGGAGAATATTTTAATAGCAATAAACATTTATTTAAAACGCATCAAGCATTTAAGAAATGCGTAACGTTGGACACAATATACTGTTTGAAAAAGTCCATGTACTTAACAGCAAAAGTATCTGGAACCGTAGTTGCCATCAACTATGCCATCGTTTAGACCACTCAGCCTATGTGGCCACTCGAGTATGTGGATATCCTCTCTACTCACCGTCAGCTTAGACAATATCTTCTACGACTGGTACTCAACTTCTACCATTTTGATCAAGAGCTGGGTGTCGAGTCAAAAGGGCTACTTTGGCCAATATTTGCACATCAAGCAAGTTTGTAATTCTGATAATCTTTCGAAGTTTTATATTCCCCTAATTTCCCTCTTGTAAAATTAAGAACATTTTCTAACATGCCATTTCAAATTGACAATGCAAAAAAAGTTATAAATTTAGAAAGAGTGTTCTTAATGAAATACATAAACACTCAAATAATAGAAAGTTAAGAATCATTTAGAAGTGGAAATGATGACATTGCACATTATCTCAGACATGTAGACTAAGTTTGGTTTTAATTATGTATTTTGATGGGGTTTATTTTTTGCCTTTTGTGTTTACGTTATTGAAGTTTCTCATATCTGTATGTCATAACATTATTCATTTTTTAGTGCTCAAGTAACATGCTTTAGATCCATAATATCATCCGTCTGCCAAATCTTATCATGTAATAAACACATTTTTTTAGCTACCATTATTGCACTATGATTACTGTGTTACTGGAATTTATTCTAATAAACATCAGAGGTTTCTTTCACACAAATACAACAACCATAAATATTAACTTAAAAAGTGAAAAAGAGTGAAGTAAATAGTACATTGGAAATTCAGGATGACATAAACAATTTAAAAAAAAAAATATTGTTTCCATAATTAATTACTATGTTAAATGATTAAATAAAGTTTCTTTAACTAAGGTAAGAAGATACTAACAGAAAAAAAAAATACTTTAAAACACTTACCTATATTCACGAAAACTCTAGGAAAAAGTCGAGACTCCTGTGTGAGACGACCCGTTCTCGGAAGAAAAATTGCTCCAAAAATCGCTTTACATGTCCGTTGAGAACGATTATGCCATCTGATTTTCGTCAGACAGAAATAATCGGGGCAACAAGTAGGAGCAAAACAAGCAATCGGTTTCCAAATCGGACATCAAGGCAAAATACGCAGGTGATTTGTGCAACAAATGTTTTTAGGAAACGCAAGTCAACTAGGCAGATGCATTGCTTTCCTGGCATTCTTAGATAAAAAATTCATACCTTCCTGTTTTTCGTATATATATATCTCATCTTTAAAGCCTAGTTTTGAACATGATTGACTTCATTACATCATAAATTATGAATTGAAGGCCTGATCTATTGAACAAAAAATGCAATAATAACTTTAAGAACGTATTTAAAACAGAAATATAATGTGAAATTTGATTTCGAAAAATTCTATAACAGCATTTTAAAAATGAATCAATCAACTGATACAGTTGGAATCAGCCTTTCAAATGCAGCTGACGATTTAAAAATGGTTCAGGGAAAAGAAAATGAATAGGGGACATAATTTGTTTTCGTATTAAACTCTGAAAAGAAAAAGTTTGATATAAAAATGACGAGTCGAAATTAAAACGTTTACCTATGCGAAAAGGTTTTACTTCATATTATTTTTCAAATCTCAACTCAAAGTGTTTGATTCGCGTAAGACACATTTCATGAAACAACGTCTTTAATAGATCGTTGACGGATGCATTGTTACTAAAAAGCGGACAATACTAATTACAAACTGTATCTACATTATCAACATCCATTTTCAAATATAAAGAGTAAAGAAACGGATCTTGATATTATCTTTAAGTCAAACAGGTTCAAAAAAAAAAAAAAAAAAAACAGAAGCGGTTACATTCTTTGCTGAAGGAACAGAAAATCAGAATTAAGCTGATATTTTTTTTTAAACGCTATATCGAAGAATACCACTTCTAATTAGTGAGTGATAGTTTTCTCTGCAGAGTTTATATTTTTCCATATTTCCCATTTCAAAGAATGTTTTTTTGGTGAGTTAGCACAGAAAAATTAATCATACGTCATGCTTCCGGGAACGATGTTTCTTTTGTATGGTTTTTTTTTTTTTTAATTTTGGTTTTATACCTTCCTTTTAAAAATAAAATGTGTATAATTAAAATGAAACATTTCATGAGACAAGTTGTTACAGTACAAGTTCTGATTTAGTGTAGCAGTAACAAGCTGTCTAAAATACGCTATTTTATACTGTCCTGTCATACATATCAATTTGACCACCATCTACTTCTGACGTTAGCGTTATATATCCAATCGCAAAAAGGACTTGTTTTCAGCAAATTTGGTGGACATACGTAGTACGATCCAAAAGATCAGGAACAAAATGTATCAAACCTTACCCTAAATAGTTAACATCACCGAAGCACATCCAACTTCAAAATCGTCACCTTGAGCGATCATGGACTTCTGCCAACGTTCAGATAACTTTTAGAAGCACAACTGGAAGCCATATTTCGCATCCTCGTCTAAGACATCCTGCGATGCAGCTTTCACTTCATCTGACAAAAGAAAGCAGCATCCCTGCAAATGCTTCTTAACTGCTGGGAATAGGCAAAAGTCAAACGGGGCTAAGTTCAACGAAATGCTGTGTTATTTGTTTCACATCCAATTGAAGTGTCCATATACAACATGAGAGTCGCCTTCTTTACCATGATGAAGTTCAAGCTGCGTGGCAGGAGGCTCTAGAGGAGGTTGCGAAAAATTGCGTTCAGGAGTGCTTCCAATAGTTATACGAACATTGGCAGAAGTGCATAGACACTCAAGATGACCATTTTGAAGGTGGATGTGTTCGGTGATGTTAACAGTCAGGTAAGGTTGTATACTACAACTTGTCCAGAAACCTTTGGATTGTACTATGTCTAAAGTGGATCATACACAATACAAATTCGAAAAATATTTTAGTTCGTTCAGACTTGCAGAAACAAAGCGATTTATCCGACATTCGAAAGGCATGATCATTGATTTTCAGGGTAGAAGAATTACCGGAACGGCTTATTTTAATTTGTTCGAGAGTCGCCGTGATAAAACATACCCTGAATGATAAAATGACACAATCCAAAATCAGTGACCGCTAATGTGGTGCACGAACAGGCCGATACAGTACGAATGGCGATAGCATATGTGAACGACGGCTGCGGTGATGCGTTTCGTAAACAGATGGGCAACTATTCAGAAACTGACCTCTCAGATGAGCCAAATGGCTACGAACAGTATCTCTACAAAGTTGATTCAGCGAATCTTGATGCGGACTCGCTTCCGCAGCAAACGGCCGGTTAATACGCCTATGCAGATTGTTGTTCACTGGCGACAGACTAGAATTTGCACTCCAGTATTGCAACTAGATTTCAACTAAGGGAAAATAACACTGCAAATAATCGGTGCACAATTGAAACACTTTAAGTGTTTCAGTTGCCTGAATATGTGCTAAAATGTATTTCGAATGTGTTTTGTACAAGAAAATGTAGCTGAAATGTTTTACTAATCCGTTCCGATATAAAGAAAACGTTCCAAAAGTGCACCGAATGTGTTTTGCTGGGAATCTCTATTCAGCCGAAGTTTGGGAATACACTTGAGAACAAACACATCGCGCGCAGATTTAAGAGTGCTTGTGAAATAACTGCTTTCTTTGTTACGCCATGTTTGTAAACAATCTGGATCGGCCGCAATCATTTTCGTGTTATTTTTAATGCTCAAAAGGTACGCCACTTTCCTTTCTTATGTTCTTTACAGATAATTTTTGTATTTTTACATTTACTGAGCTTCATACTTTTGCTTTAAATACACTAATAATTTACCATACCGCTTAAGTTTTGAAATAAAATGAAATCCTGTGTTTTAAAACTGTGTGGTTACGATAAGACAAACGTGTTACGATTCTAATTTTGAAACTTGACGATTGATTTAGGGCTCCTGTCCTTATCTTTAGATTTAGAAATTTTTAACAACATCGGAATTAGAGGTTTAAACAAGGGCTCCTAAACTACTGGTTATGACCCAAAAACATTTCTATTGAAGATCGAAGGGCATTTCTTACGCTGTTCAATTTCAATCTTAAAAAAAGCATCTCTTTCATCTAAATGCTTTTTATAAGTTCTGTCATCTACTTTTTATTTTTACAAATAGTTCAGGTGATTTTATTTTTCTGATTAGCAATTTTTTGATACGTTAGTATTTTTGCTTGCAAACATCTCATAAGATCGATCATCTTGTGCAAAACGTTTTGGTTTAACAAACCGAAAAAGAATGAATTGCTGGAGGTTCTGCGGCTTAGATTAGGTTAAACTTGAATATGATCAAAATCTACCACAATAGTATGAATGAGATTCGAACGTAGGTCTAGAGATCAAGATTCTTCTAAGTAATGATGTTTGACAAAATATATTGTCGAATGTTTCATATCAATCAATTTTATCTTGAATTTTGAGGATAAAATATTGCGTACCATTTAGCATCTTATTTATGGATAGTTAATTTTATTATCTGTTGCAGTTAAAAAAATCATGAAATTTGAGTTTCATGATCGATGTTTTGCAGAATGCCAAGCAGAGTATTGTTCAAATGAATAACCTAAGTTCAAAACATTAGCTAAAAATCTATGTATCTTAGTCAAATTTTTGAAATCATTAAAGCAATTAGAGCAAACAGGGTGCCTTATATAAATGTGTTTTGAGTACGTACAATACATGTATCGGATCTCGTGTTCTTAAAAATGGGGTCATAACACAAAAATAGTTAAAATCGCTAGTTCAGAAAAAAAATGCTTAATAGTTTTTTCTTGAATCCCACTTTTTAATTTGCCGTGTGATAAAAAACATGTGAATAAAAAATTTTACCCTTTATTTCTTTGAAAAAAAAAACCTTTTGTTCTTTGTAAAACAGGTACAACCTGATAACGTAAACACAAAAACAATTTTTTTTTTTTTTTTGAATCATGAAAAGTTCCCTGAAACACTTAGTAAAAATTTTTGGATAACTAAACATGATGTCTGTTGCAGTGTAAAAACTATTTCAATTGTAATGTAGTTGTTATATGTTCTATCTCATTGAGAGATAGATTAAGAATGACCACAGACTGCGGAAACAAGGTATATCAGACATTTTTCTGAGAAAAATGCCGGATTCAATATTAGTAACGCAAGTTTAAGCCATTTTTACAGTTCTGGAAAGGGCGTAGGGAGATCTTCCCTGGAGATTTATCTAGTCTAAAATATGTTTGAGCTGTCTTTGATTATGTAAAGATGGGGAAAAGTATGGAGAGGGGGAAAGGATACCTCTAGGAAGGGGGGGGGGGGTTGGTCTCCGGAAACTTGTAAAAACTGATGCGTCTAAAACATTTTAGCTATTTTTGATGATGTAAAGAGAAAAGGAGGAAGATAGGTATATAGGGGCTTTTATCGGAAAAATTATTATAGAAAAAATAGTAGGGGAATGTGGGGTAAAGTGAAATTGCTAAACTGGCTAAGTTTTTTTTTTTTCGTGAACAAATTGGAAATTTCTTTTGAAAATTACACTTTACAAAGAAAGAACATTATAAAAAAAAAGTTTTCCCTTTATTTTTTTATAGAAAAAGTGAAAAATCAAATATTTTTTCTGAGTGAAAAATGTTCTATTCACTCTTAAAAAATGTATTTGTTTAAATGAATTAGTAAAAGAAGGAGAGAATGAATAATAAAAAGATAATGAAACAATGAACGAATACTGAAATAAATAAAATACTTAATACATGAAGAAAAATAAATGATCGTATAAAATAGTGAATTAATATGAAAATGGGTGAAGGCATGAAAAAATAAGTAAATTAATGATTGAAGGAATGTAAATAAATTAATAAATGAATCCATAAGTGATTTTGTAAATAACACTGCGCGGCAAAAAAAAAAAAAAAAAAAAACCTTCAAAATGCTTCTGACATTTCGTCGGCTGATTCTTATGTAGAATGACCCCCTGAATCCGGATATGTCCTCCGTTTTCCCCCTATACGTACCATTTTTTTTAAAGGACCTCCAAGTTTTTTTCGATTTTCTTTAGTTTTAGAGCAATTATTATTATTATTATTTTTTTTTTTTGGAGTTGAAAGGAGCTTTATATTAACTGCTAACATTATTTTAGTGGGCAAGAGAGGTTCAAAGTTCAAAATCATGGACACCAATCACAAAAAGGGGGAATTGGGGGGGGGGAGTATAACCTCTCAAAATAAAAGAAAAATCACGAAAAACGATCTTTTTATTCTGATTTTTTAAAAAAGATGTTTGTAAAAAAAATTTCGGAGCGGAATGAGAGTATAAGACTCGCTTCTATGACTCCTATGTCCAAAAAAATTTTCGCGACGTAAAAAAAAAAAAAAAAAAATCAGGTGAATGTTGCACGTTGCATAGGAGTTGAATCGTAGGTCTTCATTCGAAAAGGCATCCCTCAGGCTGATTTCTATGTAAAATGACCACTATGACCCCTTGTTTCCAAATACGACCATCTTTCTCCCTATCACGCCCCCTTTTTAGAGCCTACCCCCTCCTCTCCCCCGCCATTTTTTTATTTGGAGGGGGAAAAGAGTATTACAATAACCGTAAACATAATTCTGTATGATTAGAGATGTGCAAAGCTCAAAATCTTATGCATATGTAGCAAAAAGGAAAAGAGGGGGGGACCCCTCCAAACACACTGTGCAGCAAAAATTACTCTCAAATGCTTCTGAGGCTATTCCGCCTGATTCTTCTGCAAATATACCCCCTGAATCCAAATATGATCTCCGTTTTCCTCCTACATGTACCGATTTTTGTAGAACCAACCACCCCTTTTTTATTTGGGGGGGGGAGGGCAAGTTTTTTTTTTTTTGCTATATATGCACATGCACAAGATTTAGAACTTTGCACATCTCTAGTCACTCTGAATAATGTTTACGGTTATTGTAATGCTCATTTTTCCCTCCAAATTTAAAACAATAAATGGCTCTGAATCAGGGGAGAGGGGAGGTTCTAAAAAAGGGGCGTGATGGGGGAAAGGTGGTCTTATTTGGAAACTAGGAGTCATTTTATATAAGAATCAGCCAGAAGAATATCTATTTGAATGAATTCCTGCGATTCAACTCGTATGCAACGTGCGACATTCATAAGACAGTTTTTTTTTAAATTTTTTTTTTACATCGCAAAAATTTTTTTGGACATTGGGGTCATGGAAGGGAGTCTTATACTCTCATTCTACACCGAAATGTTTTTTACAAACATCTTTTTTAAAAAGGCAGAATAAAAAGATCGTTTTTCGTGATTTTTCTAATATTTGGGGGAGTATACCCCCAAGTCCCCCTTTTTTGCGTTGGGTATCCATGATCTTGAACTTTGAACCTCTCTTGCCCACCAAAAGTATGCTCAAAAAAGAAAAAAAAAAAACTCTAAAACTAAGGAAAATTGAAAAAACTGGGGGGGGGGGCTTTAAAAAAATTGGTACGTATAGGGAGAAAACGGAGGTCGTATTCGGATTCAGGGGGATCATTTTACATAAGAATCAGCCGACGAAATGTGAGAAACATTTTGAAGTTCTTTTTTTTTTTTGCCGAACAGTGTAATTGAGTGAGCAAACGAAATAAACTATTTCAATTTGTCCCATTCACCTTGCCAATATTAGAAATACAAGTAAGCTTAAAATTAACTGAAAAAAGTAAAAAATGCCGCATTAAATATTAGAAGGTCTCACTTAATATTTAAAATGTTTGTAACAGTAATTTTATCATTTTATTCTTACGAAAATAATTTTTGACTTACATCAAAAGATTACAATATAAATGTCCTTTTTTGAAAATTGCCATCATTATCATTAGTTTTAAGCTCCAGATGTATTTTTTTCCTGACTGGATTAGAGTACATGTGCTAATAGTTAAAATATTACGAGATTGTTGGCAGTAAGAGTACCTCGAGTTTCACCATTTCACTTTGCCCCACATTCTCCTACAGCCTACAAATAAATGTATAACGTATTGCTTGTGTTCTCCTAATTAAGCGTATGTTTGTTAAAAAAAGGCTTTTCTTATTTTTTTTAGGTAATGGTTTACCCGGTTGTAGAAGAATGATAGTTTCAAGCATTGTTATGTAATTTTTTTAATGTGTATGTATACAGTTAAATAAATTCATTTTAAACATATTGTGTTTAATTACTAAACTCAGTTCATTGTTATGTGCGTACGTTTGAAACATAAATCCCATGCGTATTTTAAATTTAGCTGCATTAGTTAATGAACTTGATATTAACAGTCTGATTCAGTTAGACATGAATGTATGGCATTTAGTTGCCATCTGGAAATTAAATGCCATACGATGGAAGTTAAAAGAGTACTCAACCAGTCACGTCTTAAGAACCGAAACGGCCACACAATTTTTGCACCAATGAATTTTCATACACAAATCATTTCTATTTTGAAGCAATTAGTTTGCAATGTAATAACAATCCCAACCTTAGTATTACATGTTGCCTTTCAATAAATAATAAAAGCCATTATTTATTTCAAGATCCAAACCGGACCCCTTAAAAACAAGCACAAACTTGGAAGCTTATACAAAAGGTTTGTACTCAACTTTGGCGGAGAGGGGGAGGGGACAGAAAAAAGGCAAATGAATGTAATTGCAGTTAGATCTCATACGGTAATACCTTTTCCACAGCTCATGTTTTAATGTAGTACATTTTTTCCTCATTCAAGAAATAAATAAATGTTTTGAATAAATTATCTACCAATGGTAAAAAAAAGGCTACTAAACTGAAATTGTGTGCCAGCCACTGACGACTAAGTATTTTTTTATTTATTTTGTTTTTCGCGAACATTTTTCTTTCTTATGCAAAGAACTAAAACTAAAAATAATTAATTGATAATTGTCAGTGCTGGATATACGATTTTTCCGAGCTAGGGCAAATCTTGAAACTGATGCTCCTTCTCATTCTCCTTCAAGTTTTATATTGAGTTTCAACGAACCCCCCCCCCCCCCCGCCCACGGAAGTAGAACAAATTTGTTGTCCCCCAAAAATTGTCTCACGAGGGCAAGGGTCACAAGGCAAGGGCCCCCTTCGCCCCCCCAGATCCAGCACTCATCATTTTAGTTAATATTCAAGGAAATAATTAGTCATTAAAGAATTCCACTGCACTTACATTTTTAAAAGAACACAACTAATGTTTAAGGTCATTGATCAGATACCAAGCAATAGATCACTGAACAGCAAAGTAGCACAAATTCAAACAATGAAGGCAAATTTGTTTTGATCTTGAGAAATTAAAATTTTTAAAAATGAAATTTATGAAGCAACAAACTGAAGTTATGTGAGCCTTTGTTTGTACACTTTTGATTACTTTTACAGTATGGATTAACTTTGAAAACTAAAATATATAAATTAATATTTTAAATTTATGCAGTTTCTGTACTAAGTAATATTGTGCTCTACATTTTCCTGAAACCTTTTTATTAGTAAACATTGTTCGTGTGCAACTCTGATGTAAGCTATTCAATTATCTTGAAATATCATTGTATTTCAAATTTTCATAGTAGCTATGCTGATTAATAATTAGATTCATCCAAAACCTAAACCAGCATCAGCCTGCAGTCTCAAAGTGAACACGAATTTAGTGCATATTTATAATTTCTAAAAGCTACTTTTATATTTGTGCGGTAGATATCCTCGGATGATATTAGTGCGAAGAAATTGTTCTAAAACGCATTCTAGAAACTGTACCTATATGTGTGCCACAAAATGTTCAGTGAAGTGTTCAAGAATGTCTTTAACGCGATCCTATAAGTGCTTAAAAAGTGCGCTAAAAAGAATGCTGAACTAAATATATGTTCCGAACTTTGTTTCTAGAAGTGTTTTGGAGACTGACCCAAAAAAGTGTTCTAAAAAACGGGAAAAGTGAACGTGTTCAAAAAATGCTTTTAAAAGTTTTCCTACTACGGTTCTAATAAATGTTCGTAAATAAGTGTTCTAAAAAAGGAGACAAGTGTCTGTGTGAAAAAAAGGGTTCAAAAAGTGTTTGATTATCTGCAGTGAAGGCTTCTTCTGATAAGTATCTTGTTCCATTCGGCAGATTGACTTTGGCGTACACGGTACGAAACATAGTAAACTCTGTATGCACTTATCGTTGTGGAAGACCCAATGGATCTACACAAGCATGTATATGTGTTTGCGGAAAATGTTTCCCCAATATTCGAACTATATTTCCACAGGATGATGGATATATATCTGATTTACAATTAGAAGTTCGTTGCGTACGAGCTTATCAAAGACCTCCAGGATGATCTTGCCGTACTCCCATGACAAGCAATTTTCCCGGACTTATATCTGATCGGTAATAATCTGTGAGAAGACCCTCGATCGGGTTCTTTGCACCATGGAATTCAATCTCTCAACCAAGCACGTATGGCCATAGCACAGGAGTCGGCATGGCTCAATACCTAGTAAAGAACTCTAGAAACCTAATTTACTCTCTTTCTGCGCGTTTTGCTAAGGTCCGCTTTGCTACGCGTAGTTATTCTGGATTTTTGAAGGTGCTTTCATTAACTTGGCTTGACTGTGTATCTTGTCCCCTATAAATATCATAATTAAGTCGTACATAACTTTTAAATATGCAACCACTGGTTTGAATTGTGTGTATTCACGTAATACAGAACGCTTTCAGATATTTTTAGGAGTTTAATATACATAAAAAACAACAACAAATAAGCACAAAGATTAGTAAATAAAACGCAAACACCCAACTGAATTCGAGCTTTTCATTAAAAACAAGCGCGGTTTCTGTGCTTAAGTTTTTTTTTTTTTGGGGGGGGGGTATTTTCCATTTTTCAAGATTTTGCAGATTAGTATCATGCCTCACTGAAACCAAAAGATGTCAACTTCTGACCTAGAACTGATCTATAAATCTGAAATAACAAAAATACTTTGGTATATTACTTGTTTATTTGTTTTATACGATCTTATTAACCAAAATACATAAACTAGGTGACTTCTGAACTTGAAGTTCATTATAGTAATGAAAATTTGTCAATAGAAACTGAAAATGAATAAAACATGATTTATATCTTATGAATGAAGTATAAAATAAGACAAAAACGTGGGCCAAAAATTAACAATTGAATATAGCTAAAACACATAGTTTAGAAATCATAATGCGAGGAATCGCTTTCAAAATTCAAGCACACTTAAAATACATTTCCTTTTGCACATCTCACGTCCAACCATTTCATACAAAAAACACACTGCATCCACTCCTGACCACTCTGGAAACGCTGCACAGTACATCAGGCATCTTCTAAGCTTTCTTTCTTAGAGTCATTTAACACCTTCATCTTTGAAGATGTCTCCGTTTTCTAACCTGGTCTACCACCCTTACATGTAATTTCCTATTTTGATAGCTTTTTTTGGCCTCATTTTCTTTCCACATTAGACATCTTTAATTCCTTAACAGTTTCTCCTTTAAACCATATTTTCCTTTTTCATATCCCGTTTCCTGTTCTAGTGACAATGCATTTTTTGTAGTGCATCATTTAAGTTCCTGATTTGCGAATTTCACGTGCGATTTTGTTTGATCTAACAGCAACTTTTAAAAAAGACCAAATTATCCTAAAAGATAAAAACATGCATTTTTTTGAGTAAGATCTCTGCTAAAACCAGCATTTGCAACAATATAAATTAAGCTTTTGAGCTCAGAGAGAGAGAGATCATTTTGAGAAAGCCAAACTATAGCAACAAGAAGCACAGGAAGGACAAGGAGTGATAATTTACAACATACACCGATTTAATATTCATCTTTCCCCAACATAAAAATCGACCTTTCAGGGTCCAAAGAAAAAGCATTCAACAGCACTGGGTAAACTTAAATGCGTCACAAGACAGGTGGTTAGACTTGGTTATATCACACCAAATTAGGGCTTAAACTATCACTCCAATGCACAGGTTTGAATTTTTGAAAACACATTGCAGATTAATATTACAAAAATATAAACATGTTACAAACATGAAACGTGGACAGCATCTTCCTGCAATTTATCTTTAAAAGCGCTAGTGTAAATTGCGCGTGCTATTTGATGACCGTTGATTCAAAACCATTTGTTTATATTCAAATATACTGTACAGTTACTTATTTATCTACAGTTGCCGTTCCAACAAACAACTCCTGTCATAACAATCCTCACTCTCCCATATATTCGAAATGATGCGAGCTCCTAGTTCTTCAATAGTGATGTAGCAAATGAAAATAAATAAGAATAGCTACAAACAAAGAACAAATATTCGCAGCAGATTCGGAGCACAGTGGTTAATTTAATGTTTCTTTAAATTTTTTTAATGCGTTGAAAACAGTTTTCTTTAAAGAAAAAAAAATATGACAAAAAATGTTTAAAAAAGGTGTGTGCTTTCAATGCTGGTACAAAATATTACAAGTTCAAAAACGGTCTACCGTACCTCGATCTATGCTATAACATTAAAATTATATGCCAATATATATCAATATACATTTTTTAAAGCAATATTTAATGCTAATGCCTATTTTTATTTAATGCTAAGATTCTGCCAATATCAATGTTTAATGCTAATGCTATTCTAAGCTATAACACCTTTCTTCGCCAACCTCTTTACCAATATTCAAAAACGTATCAATATACAATTTTGTTTCAATCAATATTTAACGTTCATGTCTATTTTTCGGTACATAAGTTGCGGAATATATCGCTTCAGATATGTATATTAATGTCAGAAAGTCAGTTTAGTGGCGATGTTTCAGACTTGTTTTAAGATACTGTAGTACAAAATCACATAGAAGAATTTTTTATAACATAACAATTGCTTGAAAACATTCCAAAACAAAATTTTTATCCCAGCTATTAAATTGCTATGCGAAGATAATTGCTAATACTTTTTGTATTATGTTTACCAATAAACAAGCAGAAACAAGTTGTTATTTTCAGAAATAGATGCAAATGCTTTTTTTGTTCGTTTCTTTTGCTTGTTTCTTTCTTATCTTCGATATTTCATGCTTACGTTCCCACGAGACAACACTATATTGGTCCAAACAACTCAAACTCTGAAGAAAAGATGTGAAGCGGCTCTTTACTTTAACAAATGTGTTTCCAAGCCGCCACAGCAAATAAAAAGATAGTAGCCCGGAAAAGCTTCTTCTCGACCGCAAAATAAGACATTTCTTTTGATTTGCTTTAAATTTATTTTATTTCTTTACGATGAATAGAAGAAAGGAAAATGCTGAGAGAAATGTGTTAGAAAATTCGATCCGATGACTAAATCAAGAAAAGAGTGTTAAAAGTTTCAACATACTTTTACGATATTTTATATCAGCGTGGGGTGTTGTATTTTATCTTCTACTGGCTAACTTGTTTTTACGGAACTTTAGAAGAAAAGAAAAGTGGTAGGGATAGTTTTAGATAAATAATTTTCATAAACGCCAGGCGGTTTGTAGTAAATAATGAACGCATCTACTTATTTAAAATGAAATATATGATAGTCAAGTTGATAAAAACTGGCAGAAAGCATTTTTCGCTGGCAAGACATGCACTCAGAGGAAAGTTAACAACATGCAGAATAGTTAATAAACAACAAAGTAATGTTACGTTTTTATGAGATGATGTCTATGTTAAGTTAAAAATCATTTTGTACTAGTTTATTCACTGTAATTTAAATTTTAAGAGTGTCGAGAAGAATGTAGCGAACTTTTTTGGAAACTAATAACTTCAAATAGATAAAAAATTATCTCTATATACTAGGGTGGTGAAAAAAAAAACAAACAATTTTTTTTAATATTTCGGAATCGCGTTGCCTCTCAAAAGTGGTCGTTTGGTATCCTCAATTGGAGGAGCAATAACAAAAACAAATTCTAAGTTGACATCTTGAGTTCGCGCACGAGGCTAAAGTTTGAAGAAATACGTTAAAAACTGAAAATTTTAAAAACTAATAAAATTATTATCATTATTATTATTATTTTTTTATATAATTCAACAGTCATAAATTGTCAGTATATAGCGTAGATTGAACCTTAAAAAAAATATTTTTTAGCTTTTACACAAGATCTTTAGTTTGCGCATGCACCTCAGATTAGGCAGGAGATTTTAGCCCAATCTAAAGCGTAAGCTTAAACGTAAGATCTTATATAAAAATTATAAATTTTTTTATGTTCAAATTACGCTATTTACTGACAATTTATAGCTGTTGCATTATAAAAATATATAAAAAAACTAATTTTTTTTTTTTTTTTTTTTTTCAAGCTTTCAGCCTCATGCGTGAACTGAAGATGTCAACTTAGAATGTTTTTGTTATTTTTTCACAATTAAGGATACCGAACTACCACTTTTGAGAGTTAACGCGATTCTGAAATAAAAAAAAGATCGTATTTTTTGAACGACACACCCTACTGTATACCCACATATAACTCAAAAAATCTTAAAATTAATATTATTTGGGCCTCTTAAACAAAGCTTAAATGCTTTTTTTTTCAAATAATTGCTTTTTTCATTATATATTTTTTAAAAAATATTCATAAATATTTTACTTTTTCAAGAATGCAGAATTTTTTAACAATAATTAAACAAATAATAATACAAAATACGTTCTTTGCTTTTATGGAATTTATTAATCTCCACAATATTTTATACTTAAACTAATTTTTAAACCATACTAAACTAATTTTTTAATTTGTTGATTTACATTTATTAATTAATTTATTTTTAATCACTGCTGAGTTAAAAATGCGTTCTCTAAGGGAAATTGTTTAATGCATGTTGAGTGCTCTTTGATGAATAATTATTTTATGGATTTATTTTCCGATCATGTTGCAACATTTACTTTTAAACGTGAAAATGAAATGAGGGTTCTAATTTTTTTTAGTGTCATTACATTATTACAAAATCTAAATAGGAAAACGTAACCTTAGTCCTAAACTTATAATAAAAAATTAAAAAATCAGTAAACAGTGTACACGTAAGTAATTTCCATTGCTGTATAGTCACAGTATAGAAAAGAATCGCCTCGCCCAATGTGTGTACCGTTTGTGGACATTGGTGAAACTAGTATACCGTTTTGATTTGGTTCGAGCAACATACACTGCACACATTTAACTCTAGTAATAAAAGGTACTGCTTTTTGTTTATAAAATGATTTAACATCCACATGACCTTTATTTTTCGAACTGTGATATTACAGCCGACAATGTAAATTACTTATAATTACATCCTTATTATTATTATTATTATTATTATTATTATTATTATTATTTTGCTGTCATAAAAATATTTTGAACCTGTGAAGTATTATGGTGCAAACCTCATATTCATATGATAATTTGTTACTTTTCTCTGAAATATTAAGATGTGTCAAGAACTTTTCGCGTACCTTGTATATTAATATTTTATCGTTAGCTGAAGTTGGTAACTACAATTCAGTCCTTCTCAAACTGATTCGAGGAAAACTCAAAACATTAATTTTTGTTTCGAATTTTTGGACGGTGGGTAGGTGTGATCGTAATGTTATTAAAGTCTCTTTGCTAAGTTGTACTGAATAAGAGTCCTAAACTTCTTCTTTTGAGTGCGAAGCAATTGTCAAATTTGCTGTTACCTCGTTGAATCACTCAGTCGACGATATAATGTAGTATTTATATACATGCCATATGAAACTATTTTTGTGAGTATTTACCAATAGCTGTAAAATAATTAATTGGTTTTAAATGATTTCTTTCAGAGGATTTGTTGCAAAATGCTTGCTATCTTGCCATGTTCTTTAGGAAAATGAAAAGTGGTTCTCCAAAAGCTGATGTCAGAGCTCTCTGACAAGTTATATTTCTGGAGTTTTTCTGAAGCAGTATTTCAGGACAAATGTTGTCAAAATATAGTAAAGAGAATTTCGGAAAATCTATCTCAAAGGAATTTCGTTGCAATAGGACAGTCTGGAAGTGATTCGTTGTGTCTGATGAACCAAGTCTACAGTTAAAAAGATTAACATATGTATTATTATGCGAGCCAATTGCATTAGTCGTATCAGCTGCTGAGCTCCAAATGAGAAACTGTTTTTTAAAGATCTACACCTCCATATACTTGATTCAGATTGAACTTTTTCAGATGTTTTTAAATGTATTTTTCTTACACAAATGACCATAAAGTATTGTATGTTGTCAAAATATTTTATGAGAAACTGTCTTGTGACTGTGATTCAGTTTTGATAAAAGGTGCAGATACGACTTTTGTGCTTAGCTGCTTTATGTATGCATTCATGTATGTCCGACAGAACGCCTCTTCTTATTGACTGTGGAGTGCCACGTGATCATAACAAGGCCTACTTTGATAGTGATGAAGAAAAGTCGCCAATTGTCGCCAAAAATATCGACATTTTGCAATGTCTTGACAATTTGGGCTCTAAAAACTCGCAAAAGTGTCACTAACTTAACTTTACCTCAAAAGTTTCACGCCGGGCATCAAATCCATAACAATATGACAACATGAAAGCGCGGCAGGCAGCTAGATTTGCAGTAGGCACTGCCTGCTGGCGTCAGTGCCTACCGGAGTGCAGAGGCGGTGAATCTAGCACACAGGCCGCAAGTAATTTACAACTAAAGAAGATGTGTGCTAAATTGCAAGGGCACTTTTAATGATTTAGACATGCCAAACTTCATAAAATGGTTCCAGTATAAGGCATGTAAACTGTTGTTCTTAGATTTTTTAGTTACACCCATACGTTATTTGACAAATAATGTGATGCCATTTACAAAATGATTCAATCGAAATCTAAAAAACTCAGTTCCAACTGATATGAACTAAATAAAGAGTTTCTGACATTTTTCTTAATTTATATAGATAACCTTTAAAAAAATAATGTAATTTAAGTAGCTTGTTATTTTAAATGAGAAATACATATGATGTGAAATTTATACTTATGCAAGCATAAAAAAGCGCTTTCAACGCAAAATAGCTGCAAAAGAAAGTACATTACTTTCTCTAACTCATTATCTTCAACTCATTTTACTTATTTTTCAACAAGTTTAGCATTAGCAAAAAAATACACAGAGCTGCATCAAACTAACGTTAACCATCTTCTAAAACAAATTGCACTGTTGATGAAAATACAGACACAACTAGCTCTGTAAAAGTGACTCAGGATATAGTACTTCAATTCATTCAATTTCCTCAGTTGAAAATCAGTGCACACTTCAAAGCTTAATTAACAACTCGGAGAGCACGTTTATTCACACTTCACCAAGCGTTTCTGAAAGTCATTACCTTCCTGTATCATCTACTCCCTTAATTATTTGCATTGTTCATTGCTTCTAGTTTCTTCCGTGATGTCCACTTTCAACCTTGTTTGTTTCAATTACCCCAAGAAGCATCTAATGAACTTAAAATCCGAAAAAATTTAAAAAATAAAAAAGCACGCTTTAGTAGCAAAATGAACTAAAAAGTTAAAAATAACCTTTGGATGACAAGTATGTAAAGTAATTGACCAAACACTTAATTTTATCGTAATAAAAACAGCGTGGGGTGAACAAGTGGAAGAAATTTAAGACAACTGATAAGAAACCCCCCACGCTTTTTTTTAATTATAGTAAAATTAAGTGTTTGGTCAATTACTTTATATACTTTTTATCCAAAGATTATTTTTAACTTTTTAGTTCATTTTGCTAGTAAAGCATGTTTTTTTAGTTTTATTAACTATTATTTTATTTTTTACTTTTTAGTTCATTTTGCTACAAAAGTATGTTTTTTAGTTTTTTAAACTATTATTTTATATTTAACCCTAGAGAAGTCGCGCTTCGGTCGATTCCCCGCCCGTTGTCAGATATTTCGCTCTATCCGACCACCCCTTATTCTAATAATCGGGCCCATCTGTGTAGCTGAGGGTCAGACTCTCCCCAGCCCACACACTTAGTTCTGAGAATTTTCTTCGGAATTTCAAGGTTGCATAGTTTTTGGAAATGTATGTTGGTCATTTAGACCAATACCGCGCCATCCTAGTCAAGGGTCATTTTCTCCCCGGCACTTCCTTTCTTCTGCTTTCGTCTCACGGATCGCTACGGCGGGAAAAAGACCGAAGCGCGAGCATTAGCGTAACAAAAGGAAACTCGCCTTCTCTAGGGTTAAATAAGATTTAGATACTAAATATTGCTGACACTTGTAACTCTTAAATAAAATCTTTGTGCGTGTGTTTGATTTATATAATGAAAGCTCTGATTTGTACGTTGTAAGTAATTCTAATAAGCCACTAGCTCTTTGTCCAAAGGAAAGTTGGACCCACAAACATACAAGTTAAGTTAATAAAAGCGTGTTAATTAGAATAAACTAATAACGTATCGTTAATAACTTAATTTGATTATAGACTATTGCATCGGGTCTGAGGATGCATTCCAAATTTTAAAAAAATCCGATCACAAAAAAAGGGCGAATATAGAGTTGCAAGATTATAATTTTAATTTCGGTGTTGACGGGATTAGAACGCACGCCCAATGATTCCCGTGTGTGGACGTCAGCGAAGACCCGCGCCTTAGACAGCTCGGCCACGAACGCTCATAGAGTGATGAAATGTATTAACTGTAATAAGCCACTAGCTCGTTGTCCAAAGGAGAATTACTCACAAACATAGAAGTGAAGCTAAGAAAAGCGTGTTAAAAAGAAAAGAAACAATTACTTTGTGAGTAAATTCTTTGATATTTTAGAGGAGTATCAGTTGTCTCCTTCATCCCTCTGATATCTCAACAAAATCCAAGGGGGATTTAAAAGTATAACGATTAAATCTCAAAAGTTTTATAGATAGATAAACGAAGCTAAGCGTGGACAGAATTCTTTCTTATGGCTTAGATATTTCTCTTAACCAAGTAATTTATTTTTTTAGCCTTTTTAAATATTACAAATTAAATCTTTTGTGTAAACAACATTGTAAAAAAAGAGGCATTTTTAGTGTGTTTTTTTTCTTTGAGCAATCACGATTGCTAATTGCTTTCACTTGACCGTCCTTGATGTTTGGTTCCGTTTCAAACCCCACCGTCCTCTGCAGGCGCGATTCCTCCGGTCCTGAGCACTGTCCCCGGTAGATGCTCCTCCTGGTCGGTGGACTCCATGTCCTACACACACGCACGCTCATACACAAGCACACATACACAGTCACACACAAACGCGCTTTTACACACATACACGCCAACGCGCACTTACACAGGTCTACGCGCACACACAAGCCTACACATACACTTAGGGGAAGGGTGCCGTCAATGAACCGCATACAGTTTTCAATTTTTATAGAAAGGAAATCCAACTCAAATATCACGTTAATTATAGGAACAATTTCTCAGTATATTTCTCTTTTAATAATAATATTCACTTTCATGATAAATATACACAATAAAGAATGAAAATTAAAAAGAAATATTTTAGTATGTGGTCCATTAATGGCTACCGGTTGCTATGGATGGACCATTAAGTTTCCATCGATGGACCACATTTTCCAATCAAAAAATCAATGCGTAACTTACTAATTTATAAGATGTGTTAAAAAAACACTATAAATAACAATGAGTTATAGAAAAATAGATTTATTTTCTAAAATTATTTATTTTCGGATAAGAGGAACATACAAAAAAAAAAAAAAAAACAGTACTCACGCAACACAAGCTGTTGTCATCACACGTCGCTCACTTGATATTTTCCCAACCCGTGCAACACTGTTCTTGGCTAATATCTTTTCAACCTCTTTTGAACTGTTGATAGTTTTGTTAAATAAATTTTTAAAATTTTCGTTTCACGCAAGATTGTACTTGCTCTCTAAACTGTCAGAGAAAATTTTTGACCATTTTATTACTGAAATCAGAAGCTTAAGTCTCAAACTACCAGAGACTATAGTATTAACAGACTTTTTGTTTTAATTAAATCAGTGGAACATATTATTTTCCTCAGCCTCTTGAAAGGCCAATTCCCCCAATTTTTTAGAGGTTATTTCAAAAACTTCTCCAGTTTTAAAATATGATTCACTAATCATATTCCTATTTCGGAGGACTTATCTCCTATTTTTTTAATAAGTGGCTAAGGTAACAACAAACCGGTTTTCATCTTTCGTGCGACTGTTTAAAGTTGCTTTTAGGACTCTATATTGTCGGCAGACTTCGTTAAGGTCCATGCCACCATTTCTGTAAGCTAATGTAGCACGTTACACGCTCTCACTTGTCCACTGGCCATATGTAAGCCTCACTTGGCAAATCGATTAACTCCATAAAACAAAAAGTAGAGAAAAGTTAAGAAGAAGATGGTGTTGTCCATAGGAGTGATTATGCCCTCGTGTTACATTTTCTGCCATCATGTAATCAGAAATGTACTAAGCTAAAACTTTAATATAATTTACATGCTAAGCAATGATAAAGCACTATTGAAGCAGAAATGATGATTTTTTTTTAAAAAGTGGAGTTAATCGATTTCGCAATTAAGGCATCTATATTTTACTTATTTTTGCATTTTTTTTTTTTTTTGAATAGCAAAAGTATTTTTAACTGTATTATTATTTTTTACATTTTTCCTAAATTTTATTAAAAAAATTTTCTTGAAATTATAATAAAATATAAGAGTTTTTATGAATTAATGAGATTATTTTTTCCATTGTCATATTTATTTTAAAACAGTGGAGCAATTTTTAAAGGTTATTGATCTGAAATTACAGCAATATTTGAGATTTTCCATGAATGAAACACTTTTTCAGGTGGTCCATTCAATGACAGCAACTGCGTCATTTTGAATATTCTTATAGGTGTTACTGCTGTGACGAATCATGATGAAACATGAAGTATGGGGAATGATACTTAAAAAGGCACTCTTTAAAGTCAATATTCACGTTTAGCTGATCAGTGATATTCAAAGCATATTATAACTAAATGAAAATCTCAATAATTAATAAAATAATGGTGCAATTGATTGTTTTCAGACAAAGGAAGATACTAAAACGGATAGCGCTTCTGCACAAACTCTGGAACGGGAAATATCTTCCCGGTCTAGTCATTTAACCGGTTCATTGACGGCAACCTTCCCCTACACAACTATACATACGTAACCGCCCAAGAGAAGGGGCAGGCTTGGGGGGGACAGGAGCCGTTTCTAGAAATAATAACTCCAATGAGTAAGGTCCTGTCGCAGCTCGTGATTGCGAAAAATATAATTTGAACAAAAAAAATTCAGAATTCAATAAATTATCATTATTTTTTAATTTACTTAAGCTTTTTCTGCCTATACAGGGTGTCTGAATTAAACCTTTCAGAGCTTCTAAGAGGAGTAGGGTGTATCCTGAGGGTTAGCAATCATATTGCAACGCGGGATTGGAAACATTTTCCAGAAGTGGCGATGTACACAGAGGCATTACAAATTTAAAAGACCGCAAGTGAAAAATAGTTTCTTGAAACAAAAGCAAGGTACATGGGTCTAAGTAAGTGTTTGAAGTTTTTCTAAGCTGCTACAATGCATAGCACCTATCTTCGGCGCTTGGAACTCTGAATAGTCAATAATACTCCTAGCATATCGGAAATTTCTCGGGTCCGGAAAGCATTTCTGTTCTTGCATTGCGATATGATTTCGAGTTATAAGGATGCATCCTATCCCTCTTAGGAATTTTGAAAAGTTTAACTATGATACCCTGTATATTACAGAGGTATGGCATAAAATTGTTTAAAATTACAGTAAATGCAGGGGAATTGCCACAAACCGGGATGGAAGTCACATCGGTAGAATTTCCTGCAGTTGTTGACATGGAAAGCAATCAGACACACAGCGTAGTCTGAAATCTTTTCAAACATAGTTTGTTTATGAATTATTTTTCCAAAACAAACGACGTTTTAATATGGTGCTATTATTGGCTGAACAATTTGCACGAGATTATTTCGTTATTTTATTACAACGGAAAAAAAATCGTATTTTTTAAAAATATGTGCTCATCTGCCTATTTCGGAGTTCGAGAATCTATCAGGACTCTCAAAAGTGTTCGTACACCTACGACTTTCAATGAAATATGCCCCATGCATTGGTTAGAATTAATATTTGGGAATAGTTATTTAATTACAAGATATATGATCTGTTTTTAGCAAAACTACATGAAAATTTTTAATAAAACATTAAAACTTAATTTTTTAAAAATCAAAAACCAAAAAGTGCCAGAAATTTTATCTCACAAAAGTCTTCGTACACTTTGAAAATATGTCAAAAAATTAGTAAATAATCTAACTTTTTATAAAATTATTATTTAGTAGAATATCATACAGTATCAACAACAGCTTTTAAACGTCTGGGAATAGATTTCATTGTTTTTTCTTTCTTTTTACATGCAATTTCTGAGTAAGTGTTCATCCGCTCTTCGAGTCTTACTGTTTCTATTCCGCTTTTCGTTTCAATGGTGTATTTTCGTAATCTAGCCTTCAGATATCTCCAAATATGTTCCATTTAGTTTAAATCTGGCGATTGAGGACATATTTCTAAGTTTAAGGATAATTTTTGAGGCACCAAACGCAAACGTGTACTTCTTATCGTTACATTGATAAAAAAACAAAGTTGTTTCCGATTACCAAATTTTGGGCTAATAGTTTAAAATTATTTTTAAAAATATTTAAATGAACAGCATGTTTCATTATTTCTTCTAAAAGTTCTAAATTTCCAAGTACTGATGCAGTTATGCACCCTCACACAACAACACCTTCATCGTCCTGATTAAGTGATCCAACTAAGTTCTTAAGATTAAATTCCTCATTTTTTCTTCGTTGGCAGATGTACAACAATTTAACCCAAAATATTAAATTTATTTTCATCTATAAGTAAGACGTTGTTTGAAAACGTTTTATGATTATTCATCATTGAGCGTAAGCTTACTGATTTTCGCGCGAACAAAAAAATTTCTGCGTGAAGAGATCTTCTTTAATGCAGCTAATCAGAGAACTTGACGAACAATTTTAGGAAAAAATTAAACATTCATTCAATTCTTCAGAAACTTTTTCAGCACTTACATGTGTATTTTTCATATTTTTTTTTTAAACTGCGATCACGTTTTGTTAACTTTGCCAGTTGACCTTTTCTTACCTTGTTTTCGATCCGATTCTTGTCTTTAAATCATTTTATCAAGCACTTCACCATAGAATGATATAAATTAACTAATTTAGAGACATTTTAAACCAATTTATGTCTACTGTGAGGGGAAAACATCAAACTTCGAATCGTGTTTTTTTTTTTTACTCATACCTGCCATTAAAAATAATAAGCAGAATATTAGGGAATAAATAAACAAAAAATTAAAGGCAAATGACTTTACAGTGTCATTACAATGCAAAAAAAAAACACATATGATAATTTTAATCATGAATTTATTCGAAAATATTGCAGTGTATGATGACTTCTGTGGCGTATTTTTTCTCTGTCTCTTCGTTTTTTGACAAATTTCAAATATAAAAACTGGCCATATTTTGAATAAAAACTACTGGGTTTTATTTAGAATGGCATAGGAATGGTATGAAAAAAAGGACTTCATATTCGAATTCAGTTTTGCGTTATTTTGGTTTTATTACAAAATTGCAAGGTGTACGAACACTTTTGGGAGTCACTGTATATTTGGAATATCCATACTAAGTCACTACTTATATTATTACATCAGTAATCTAACTGCAGAGAGGCACCTATTAAAATGTGTTTCAATATAATATTTTTCGTTATGTCCTCCAGAACTTTTATGGGATTTCATCGAATTTGGCATTAATAAATTCTTAAGTTAGGTATGATCTAAAAAAATAGTAGGTCGTACGTACCAAATATGTAATTCGGTAATACGTTATTGTATATTCCGTATTTATAGATCTTAGGTAATTAAGTGAGCGACATTACATCATTTTGCCTATGTCCGCCATACATATGGGACTCGCGCTTTACCAATCACAAATTTAGGAAATATATTCTAAGTCACACCGCAGTAAACCGCAAGTAGTGCTATGAGCATAAATATAAAACGTAATGATTAAAAAACAATTGCTACACGGGGAAGCTTTTAGGTTTCTTACGCAATACCTATTATTAATATATTTACACGAATGTTTTAAATTAATACAACTGTTACTTTGCATATTACTGTGAACAAATGCATTACTGTTAAATTAACTGTAATTTTCAAAGCATCTAGAATAGTTTAATCCTGCAAAAAATGTGTTTGATACATTAATATAATTCATAAAAAAAAATCCTTTTTAAATAATAAATAACTAAGTTCATTCAGTGAAGCAAATTGCGTATGCGCTGAAATCTTATACCGTAACGTTTCTAAAGTCATGTAACATTTACCTTTTGCAAAAAAAAAGTGACTTTTTCAATTCAGAGAAAAAATGTAATTTATTTTTAAAGGTTTTACATCTCTTTCTGGCTTATTAATGTTGCATGCTAAAAGAAAAAAGAAGCGAGAAGATGTCAGGAATGATTAAGATTTTTCTTACACACTACCTTGAAATCTTTAGCCTTCAGCATCGTAAGCCACGACTCTCCATCCCGTTTATCCTCAGTCTCTATTCTACCCAAGATTAGGTTCTTAGATGCTCTTTTCCAGAGAATTGAAAAGGATGCCGAAAGTCGTTTCCTAAATCGATCCCAGGAGAAAGAAGAAAAAAAGAAGTACATAAAACTCCGAAATAGTTTCTTAAACTATATCAGGAGAAAGAAAGTTAATCAATAAGATAGATCACAGTCCTGCATCCTTCGAAAACATTATTTGTTAATTACAATGCATACCATTTGAGAATGAAAATTATTTGACTGTGCACAATGTAGCATAATGAACAATAAAATAAGAAACAGAAACCAGAAAGATAAATCATGGAGAAAAATAACAGTTGGATTGATTTTTCTATTTTGTTAGTTTACAAAAACGGGAAATCGGATCGCTAGGAATAAGTGTTCCTCACCCCTAGAGAAAAAGATTTTAAATCTAGTGTGTACATTTTGTGCACAGAAATTTATTCTAAAGTACAGTACAAGAAACCGTAGTCTGACAAATGAATAAGCATTGAAGCACAATTTCATCCTGAGAAATTTGTAATAATATAAGTGCGCCAAATAAGGGTACCCTAAAGATCCTAACCTAGAGTTTCGCTCATTTATAATTATGAATTGTGTCCGAAATTCGCTAATTCATCACATGATTCATAAAAAATAAGAAGTCAATAATTAATGAGAAAATTAAAGTTTTAAACATGTTTTTCAGAATTTTTGGACAACGAAATTTGATTTGAGTTTATCATGAACACGGGATCCTAATAAAACCGACTCTGAAAAACAACATTATTATTAAAAAAATAATAATAACTTCAATGGAAAAAAAAGAGCCACAAATAATCATTGTTTTCTGCTGTTTTGTAACTTCCACGCCAAGTTCGTGCTCTTATTTGTAGCATATGGAGCACTGAATCATATACACCACTTGATACTCGAATGCTTATTAGGATTAACTATTTTGAACTGTGTGGTCTACTATCGAACCATTATGCTACAATATTTTTTTAAGATTGAATGAGGGGGCGAATCGTCCCCTCTGAAGAAAGGCTTTTTTATTTTGTAAAAAAAGCTTTTTTTTCTCTCAAGTTACATCCTTTAAAAACTGGAAAGCACACGATTTGTGATCAACGTCTATTGGTTAAACATTAAGAGAGAAGCAAATCAATACTTTCAAACTTTCATAAAAATCAATTTTTTTAGCAAGCTCTATAAAAATTGCAATTAATGAAAAAGTTGATTTACGAATTGAAGTTCTAACGTTGTATGCATCTTAGGTTCACAATAAAATACAAAGCGGAAATTGAAAAATACCGGAGTCGGAGTTGGAGTCCGCAGCCTTGAATTCCCCATACACGTGCTTCATTTTATCACATAAAACAGTTAATAAATTTTTAATTTAAATGTAAACAACCTAACTACAAAGCTCCTAAAAATATATCATTCAAAATAGAAACATTTTTTCTTTTTGCACAATAAATAAATAATCTCTTTGTTATGTTTTTCAACAAAAAAAAAAAAAAAGGAAATAAAGAAAGAAAGAAAGAAAAGAAAACGTGTTTAGAGACAATTTAAAGTAATGTTTTAGGAAATTTAAAAATTTTATTTTATTCAGCGAAATGCGAACCTAAAGGGAAGCAAAGGATAATTATTGTACAATAAAATCTGATTTTTAGATTTTTATTCATCCTTATCTTTACAAAGAAAAAGTTTGATACACTTTAGAAAATAAATTTATAGTATAATAGGACAAATTTTATGCCTCTGCATTTGTTTAAAACTTAAATCCTTTCGTGACTCTTATCCCACCCTGCACATACTTGTAGAAAGTCATAAATTATTTCCAGTTTTTATTTCAATGAATTTTTTGTCACATTGATTTCTCGTATCGTACGCAAGATGCACGAGTATTGATCATCGCTTTTTTACAGCTCATTACATCACATTTTCGATCATCAACTTGAGTTTTATGATCTCGTAAAGTTCAAGTGCGCTGCCGAGATTGAAATCTAAGGAACTATATTTTAATGTCGTAAGTGGTGATAAATTCAAGTCTTTATTGTCCTAGTGAAACATGTTGAACATTAAAAATTTCTTGGTAGTCAAGTTTAAAAGCTACAGCAAGTAAATTTACAATTCATGCATTTCCTTAACCTCTTTCGCATAAATCTAACAGAAATAGCTAATAGTTGTTCGCTATATACAAATCATTACTTCATTTGCATGGCCACAAAACTCAAAGGATACTTCAGTAAATTACCGGGGCCCAATAGCCAGGGCTAAAGCAGAAATACATGAAATACACCGCCAGCTCAGTCATTTCCAGCCGAGGACTGCAGTTTTGTGCTTATTAGCACTCAGCAGCCCGACATAGGAAAGTGACTGAGCGGGAGATGGAAAACCTCTTAAGGAAGCCAAGATTGCCAAACAAACTGGTAGCTAATATAGAATTAGCGCACACCAGACGAGTGACCGAAGCAATGGTTCGGTTCAACTCGAGGATTGAAGGCAAGGCATGGTATATTCAGTAAATTATCGCCCAGTAGTTACACATTCCAGTCCTCGGCTGGAAATGACTGAGCTGGCGGTGTATTTCCTGCATCAAAGGATACTTGTTCTTTGAGTACCAATGCTCTGAATTACAATCATAATACATATTCAAAAAACTCTGAAATACGAGGCATGGAGCTTGTGCCTTTTACACAATTTTTTCAAGCATGTTCTGAACTCTTACACGCGTGTGAAAGTTTCCATTTAGGCGTTTGACTGAATTCGTTTTAAAACTTCCACATTGTGGTTGTAATTATTTTTACTTCTACTTTTTTTTTTCAAACGCGTGAAATGTCGGACCTCTCAAATTTTCAAAGAGGCCAAATTGAAGCACGTCGAGCTGAATCAAGAGTGACTGAAACATTTCAACTTTGTAGCGTTTCTTGGGAAACAATGTCTAAAGTCATAACAGCATACACACAGCGCGGTAAGACAATCTCGAAAAAGCAAAGCAGTGTGCGGAAAGAGAAGCTCAGGGAAAAAGAGGTCGACGGTATTGAAGCGGTTTGTAAGGTCTAAAAACGAACAACAGCAACATTAGTGACCACAGAACTCAATTACCATCTGGCTTAACCAGTAATCAGTGATAACTGTTAGAAGACACCTTCATAAACAGAACATCTACTGCAGAGTAGCAATTCCCAAACCACTGGACAAAGATGTTAATGCTAAATGCTGTCTGAAGTGGTGTCACTATCACAAGTCCTGGTTGAATGACGAGTGGAAGAGAGTAATATGGTCTAAGAAATCGTCTTTTCACTTTTCCCTAATACAGATCGGGTACACGTTTGGAAGACACCAGCACAAGCATAAGCACATGATTTGCTCCTTCCAACAATCCAATCAAACATGGATGAGCATCTGTCATAATATGGGCAGCCTCGTTGTAGTTTTCCACGAGACCAGTCGTAACCCTAAGAGGAACGATCATTGGGGAGAAGTATAGAGACATTTTACCGATCAGGTCCCTCCTATGGTGCAAACTTTGTTTCCTGCAAGAGATGGAATTTTCCAAGATGATATTGCTCCTATACATGCAGCGAGACTTGTCTAATTATGGTTTCCTGAAGACCAGGATGAAGGAATACATCCGCCTTTTGCAGATCAGTCGTCTGACTTTGATATTATTAAACCTTTATGGTCTTTTTAGAACAATCTTTACGAAGCTGTATTATGCAGATGCTGTATTAGTATGATGTAAGACCAAAAGGTGATCCTACATCATACTAATGAAGAATTCTTTGTAAATCTCTAGTGTGTCCATTGTTTTGATAACTACCTATATATATATATATATATATATATATATATATATATATATATATATATATATATATATATATATATATATATATATATATATATATATATATATATATATATATATATATATATATATATATATATATATATATATATATATATATATATATATATATATATATATATATATATATGTGTGTGTGTGTGTGTGTGTGTGTGTGTGATTCTAACAAAATCCAGACATTTTCTTATCAAAATTTTATATAAAAATAAAAATGCTTAAAAAATTCTGTTAAAAAGTTATACACTCTTTTTTAGGAACTTATTAGGGGAAAAATAGAGGGAACTCACTTTTAATAGGCTACATCCCTCAAAACAGTGGATCAAATTTTCACACACCAGGTGAGTGACAAGCAGCAAACTCCAGGAGCGTGATAAAATGAGTTTCATCAAACGTTATCAAAAATTGAATAAGAAGGAAATAAATATAACCAAAATCAAAAAGTATGCTATTGCATGACAAAACTAAATCTATGAAAACCTCCCTTAACGGGCCAGTCCTAAATAGTGAACATCTCTTCGAGTCTGTGTTTCTCTTTATATAGGGTTTTCCATATTATTCACTCGGGGTAGCTTAAACTTCGAAAAGCATATAGCTATTAAAATAAGTTAAAAAATATTTTTTTTCAATTGCTATACTGAAAATTCTAAAACAAAAAAATGAATAACAAATTTTCATAATAAGTTCTATTGTTTGTTATTTAGAATTATCTTATTTAGAAAAGTATTTACCAAATTCTAGAATGTTGTGTTCTAACTTTTCTGAATGTAGAAATTTTGAGCAACTTCATTTACCTATTCGAGCAACATTAAAATGTTAGAAAATGTATAACGAACTCTTTTTGAAAGATTCTTCTCAACAAGGAAAAAAAAAAAAACAAAGATTAAACAATTATAAATTTTTACTGCTACATTTTTTATTTATCGTTTTGCCAAATTCAGCGTTTTTTTAAAAGTCATAATCTTATTTTCAATCTAATGTGTGGGAAATAAATTATTTTCTACTAAATGTATTACCAACGCGTTATAAATAATGCTAGAAGAGTGACTTTTTTGCGCCAGGAGTATGACATTTTCTACCAGGAGAATGACATTTTCCTAGTAATTTGCCTATTACGTGATTATAGTTGAGGTAACTATTATTATTTTTTCTATTCTAACCTCTTAATTCTACTGCACCCTATGAGTAGAAATATTTTTTTTCTTTAATTTAAAACACAAATGTTGTCAAGGAGAATGACAGCAAAAATGTTACATACTTTTTGAACTTCATAATTTTCGTAAGAACGGCAGACAAATCATATTAACAAAATACTCAAGGAATTCAACAAAATAGTGATAATAGTACAGCAGATTCAAAATTCTTTTTTTTTCTTTAATCTGTAATAATTGAATTCATTCCTAGGACAGGAGAATGACATGAAAACGGGGCAAACTTAAAATTAATGTACCTTGTCTATTTAAATAATAACATTTATTTAAAGCATATCACTTTATACATTTAAGTATGCATAATATCGTACTTTAAATTCAATTTTGGGAACGTTGGTATAAAATTTTGAAATAATTCAAACACATTTGAGAAACGAATGGTACACGACAAAAGAGTGACTTCCTGGTTATTCAAAGTTTTTTGTAGAAAAAACTATATGAGTTATCATTTTAATAAGAACGGACTAACATCGGAAAAGTTATTTCTAACTATAAAAAAAAAAGATCAAACACTGCTTGAGTTAGGCTCCTGGGATTGTTAGGATTATGAGAATCACCCATATGTATATTTATTTCTTTATATTTTCATCTTAAATTCTTTATAAATTCAATTTTGTTCGTAAACTATCCTAATGAATTAAAAGTTGAATCGATTCAGATTACCCCTCAGCGTATCTCGTAAACAAAACGTCTCATCATTCAATGCATTGTCTTGAAGATGATCGAATGGGCATTAGAAGTTCGGAAGAGTTTCAAAAGAGCATCATTACGCTTGATAAATTGAGTCGCTGTAATTGACGGAAATTGCATTGAAATATTGAAAAGGGTGCATTTTTCAATGGTCGATTAATGTTTTAAATAAAAATTTTACTGCTCGTTTTATCTATATTATTTCGTCTGCATCAGAAAAGATTTCCGCCATCACATTCGAAAATTGTAACTATTAATTGATATAAATTCAATAATCCAGGTATGGCCTTTAGTTTAAGATACTTAATCCATTACCAGGTGCTATGTTACTAAGAATGTTTAGATATTGAAATTTAAGAAAGGGGAAAACAAACTGCAGAAATGAATAAAATCTGGCTTTCCTCTCCTTTTTTTTCTCTTAAAAAAAAAAAAAATCATTGTAATGTGTAGCTAAAAAATGGTTACGATACATGAAAAATGTATTTATAAATTTTTTATTGTAATATGCAGCAATTGGTCAGGCCTCTAATTATGTCATTGCATTGAGTTTAAACATTTTCCTGATTTTTAAAAAAAAACATATTTCACAATATTAATATAGAAACGTAAAAGTAATTTAGTATATTTTTAATAATATAAAGAAATATATTTTTAACACTTACCCAACGCATTATTCTTTATGCTATGAAATTCGAGGTAAACTCTAAAGCTTGAAAACATCAATATAAGTAAAAAATCAAGCATAAACACACTGAAAAAACTGAAAATTATTGAAAAAAAAAAAAAAAAACACTTTTTGCTTCTTTTGTTTCTAGGTTGGGCATGAAAGGTTTACTAAGGTTTTACCAAAAAAAGTACCCATCAAAAAGTATGTAAAATTTCAAGTGATGGCATATATGTCCAGCCCCTGTGCAAAAGTTTAAGAGCCATGAACTACTTTGGTTTTTTTTCCTGTACTGGCAATGACAACGTATTTATTTTTTCAGGTGCTGTGCATAAAATTTAGCGCTGACTTGTGTTTACTACAACGCATTTTAACCTAATAAACCCTACTAGTGACAGGTCTATGACCACTAAATTTTAAACTCCATAGTCCAGCTCGAGCATGCTTGGGATTACCACCAGGAGGAGTTGTTAAATAGGCTGTACTTGGACACATTTATTGCAAAGATCAATTATTTTACACTCCTATTTTTTTTTTCAAATTAGACATAAGGCAGATAACAGGGAACTTATGAACAAATCGGGGGCAAATGTTAACAGATTCTGTATCGTTTCCATAAGATTAGTATTAGTGTAGTCAATGAAAATTTTAAATTTTAGCTAAAAATGGGGTGGTACTAGCGTTATTCAAGTACAAATTATTCATGGTACATTCACTGGGTAAGCAAAAGCATACACATATGCACATTTAAAGGCAGCTAGAAGCGCAGGAACTTAAGTTCCAAAATTAAAATTTGAAGATTACCAGTGCAAATGGTAGGTGAGTCTCTTCATTGTTTGGAGAAAAGATATAATACTACTGCTATTAAAAATAATTAGAATCAACTTTTCAAGGAAAGCCTGCCCCGGACTGGAGCTTTAAACGCGTTTTATTCAAGATTTGAAAATATCCTCTTACATCCCTTTGTTTAGCACTGCCTCATACACGCGTTGCAGTCTGTATTAACGAGCTTTGTTTCAAAGATTTTGTTTAAATATTTTGCACCTAAAAAAAGTTTTTGGACATGGAGTTCATCAGAGTGAGTCCGTTCTGCTTTTACACTGAAAAGTAAAATAAACAGTTGTAAAACCTTGGGGAAGAGGTCGTTTTCAATCACTTGTTCACAAATTTTGGTAAGATAACCATTTAAGTGTCCCAACTTGCTACACATGTTGGCCTTTCTACAAGTGACCTCCCGGTCACTTGTAGAAAAGTAATTGGTCAAAATAATCTTCAGGATTCCGTCAGGAGCAATATCCGATTCTTAAAGTTTCGGTACGAGTTGGTCATTCCTCCTTTCCTAAACCCCGAATTCGATACTTCACCATTAAGTTCCTAGCTGCAGGTGTACCTGATGGTACAGCAAGTTAGAGATCAGTCTTGATGTTTGCAACTACTTTGATAAATGATCTGTAACGGAACTCGTTGAGGGAATTTTCTGTGGCTAGAGCACTATATCATTGAGAGTTTATATGACCCCAGCAGCCTCAATGGATTCAAAGGAAGAAGTGTTGATATATACCTTAGATACAACATAGTATGATTTTAGATTTCTGGTACATTTTGACAGTAGAATGTGGTGATCAGTTGGGGATTTAGCTATCAAGAAAACAACCAGGAGACTTCCTCTTAAATAATAGGTACCAAAGAATTTTACCATCTGATGATAGCCGTTGTCGCAATATCAAAGTCAACATCACCTAAAGAGCTCGGCGCATTTTTGTCTCGTTTCTCAACAGCTTCATCATTAGCGGATTTGTCAGTTCACTGTTATTATGAAAGTTGGACAGAAACCTTGTTTGATCGTTATTTCAATTTTCAAACTGACATTGATGTTCATCTCCATATGGTTTATACAGTCGTCTATTTTTGCCTAACAGTTTTGTAGACTATGTATCCTCAGTAATGAAAAATTCAAATTAAATTAAATCAATGTGGTAATCAATTTCCTTAAACAGTATGCATAGTGCTGACTTTCTGCATGTCCTCATTCAACCAATTCTAACTTCATGTACGTAATTTTGCAAATCTTCGTCCAATTTCTTATTAAAGGGCGGTCCATAAATGATGTCACACTTTTTTTCAAAATTTTTAATCCCCTCTCCCTCTTGTCACAAAGTTCGTTTTACAAGCTACTTTTTATAAATATATTCGTATTGAAAATTCTTGATGTCACACTTTTTACTCCTTCCTTCCCCCTTGGGACAATTTCACAATCCCCCCTCCTTAAACATCATTTGTGTTGTAGTCTCAAGTAATAGCAGTACCAACCCTACTTTTTAAACAAACTTTCAGAGCAAGGAGCCAGTTTATGTTCCTGTGGTGACAGCTTCTTTGTTTTAAGCAGATGCTGATGTACTTAAATCGCTGTATTCTTTGTGTAAAAACATATTTTAAACTAATGAATAAGCTATATTCAATTATTGCAAACCATTATATGAACATTCACGTAAAAATTCTTTATTTTTGAAAATTAAATCTGAGGTAGATGCCTTAGCACTTGTAAACGCAACATGCTGGGGCACATGTGAACAGGTCCCACATCCTCTCCGCAAATATAAATATTAGTGTAGGCTTTTTATAAGTGTTAAAAGAGATGTGGAGAGTTATAATTATTATTTTGCTGCAATCAGTTTGTAAATGTATTGATAGTTATTATTACATAATTACTAATTCTTTATTTTATTCTTATTATTTTTAATTCGTTAATTACTAAATAGTTGGCTAAAAATTAAGTGGTATATAATAATTGGAAGGTAAATAAAGACAAAATATTTTCTTTTAACTAAAATCTGAAGTTTAGAAAAATATTAAAAGTCATCATCATATTCTCTATGAAGCTTAAACGCACTATATAACAAGAATGTGCATTACATAATAAAATATTCTTCGTATTGTTTAGTAGTTTGTTCACATGTGCCCCCCTATAGGGGCACATGTAAACAATTGAAGACATTTTTTAAAAAATCTATAACGTTTAGAAATACTTCTTTAAAAATTCCACGGCACAAAGAAAAGACTTTTCAATCATGGGAACCTTTTTTCGGTGAGAAATTGAACTATTTTCTGAAAAATTAAGAAATGGAAAAAAAAAATGTTCACGTGTGCATCCTTTTCCCCTATAGGAAATAAATTGATTTCAAAACTTTCTCGTAAAATATCTTTGATTTTAAACATTAAAATAATAAGTTCTTACTAAAACAGGTTGTTATCTTTTCTGCCATTGTATGAAAATAGAAAAGAAAAGAAATCAAAAATACGAAACTTCCTCAAAGGATGAACACGAAAAGTCGCTTTACCAGTCAAATATTTTCTTCTTTTTCTCCATTTGTTCATGTGGAATAGAAATTTGAAAGCAGGCAGCAAAGAGTTCCCTCTTTGTATAAAATAATAAAGCGGAAGAAACTTTCTTAAAACTTTTTTACAATAAATGATAATGGAAAGAGTGGAAATATATTTCAAATCGCAGATAAAAATGACTCAAGTTCCAAACAGATTTGAACAAATATCAGAAGCAGCATCATTGTTGAATAAGAAAATAAAAAACAAATAAATGCATTAATAAATAAGTAAATAAATAAATTAATACGCACACCACACACACAAGCATGTATGTATAAAATATATCTATAGTCGAGGAATAAGCAGAGCAAGAAAAGAAAAAAAAGTCGAAAAACCAAAAAACAGTGGAACTCCCGCGATTTTGGATTATTTTACTTCTTTTTACAAAACGAGCTGATGTGTGCATCACATGACTTCTTTTTACTCCAATTTAATGTCATTTTCTCATTATTGGCAGTTTAAATGTGATTCAATAGTTTACTCTCTAAATATCACGAACAGTGGCAAAATTGAAACCAAATTTAAAAAAAGTAAAATTAAAAAAAAATCCCCAAATTTGTCGCCAAGTTGGCGACCAAAAGACTGGCGATATAACGCCAAGTCTCCGCCAAATTATAACACCACTTGAGTTTACAACGAAATTATAACAATGATTTCCCCCCAAAAAGGGGCAAAAGACTCCCTTTGGAGCATCCGAATGCTACCAAAGAGGAAGATGCACAACTAGACCCCACTAGGAGTCTAAGTACCATATTTCGACTTTCTAGGACACTCTGTTCTTGAATTATGCGATATACACATATACATACGCACATACATACGTATATACAGACGTCACGAGAAATCTCGTCGTAATTAACTCGGGGATCGTCAAAATGGATATTTCGGGTGTCTGTACGTTCCTAGGCATATATCCACGTGTGGTCGGGTTGAAAAATAAACTCATCATTCATTCGGAAGTGAGCAAAATGGAAATTAAGGCCGATTTTTGAGTGAAATTTTTTTCACGAATACAATACTTCCTTTTTTGTAAAGGGAAGTAAAAATGAAGTATTGTATCCGCGAAAAAAAAATTTCAATCAAAAATCGACCTTAATTTTCGTTTTACTCACCCCTGAATGAATGTTGAGTTTTTCTTTTGACTCGACCACACGTGGATAAGTGCCTAAGAACGTATACACACGCGAAATATCCATTTTGATGATTCCCAAATTGATTACGGCGAGTTTTCTCGTTACGTCTGTATGTACGTATGTGGGTATGTATGTCGCATAACTCAAGAACGGCATGTCCTAGAAAAATGAAATTTGGTACGTAGACTCCTAGTGGGGTCTAGTTGTGCACCTTTCCTTTTGGTTGCATTCGGGTGTTTTTAAAGGAGGCTTTTGCCCCTTTTTAGGGGAAATTATTGTTAATTTCGATGTAAACTCAAGTGGTGTTATAATTTGGCGATATATCACCAGTATTTTGGTCGCAAAAGTTTTGTCGCCAACTTGGCAACAAGTTTGGCGATATTTTTTAAACCATTTAATTACATAAAAATGCCAATAATGGGGAAATGACATTAAATTGGAGTAAAAGGAAGTCATGTGATGCACACATCAGCTCGTTAATTTTATTTTCTCTGCTATATATATGCTTTTTCCTCGTCTATCTTAACTACTAGACTCAAAGAGCTGCCTTTTAGTAGAGTGGCTATAGTAGAAAATTTAGCCGAAAACTGAATTTTGTGATAAAATCATGAAACTTGGCATGAATGTATACAATATACTGACAAACATTTTTGGAAGGGGAGACTCCCCCCCAAAAAAACCCTTGGTGGCCATTTTTAGTCAAAAAATCAAGAACTACTTTTATTTATTTTATTTTTTGGAAAATACCTACCAAGTTCTATTACATGTACTAAAGCGTAGAAAGCCATCAAAGTACCTCTAAACCTCCTAATTTTAATAATAATTTTTAAAACTTCGACATTTTTAAACAAAATTTTAACTAATCCAAGTCCTTAACATTTCTCGAGAGGTCGGTTGAGAAATGTTTTTTTATGCATTTTGAAGCACTATATTAAAGAAAATCAATTCATTTGCAGTAGAGCCTAGTAATCTGACCCCCAGAAATCCGAAACATTTGAAAATCCAAACATAGGATTTAACATTTTCTGATAAAAATTGATTACAAAACTAAGAACAAAACTAACTAGAAACTAAAAATCATAAACAAAGCAAGTAGTTTTTCAAAACTTGAAACAAACCTTTGAATTGGTTTGTTGGTAAGAATGAAGATAACAATTTGATTAGTTAAAACAAAATTAATTTTCATTATCGGCAAAAAAAAAAAAAAAAAAAAAAATCGAACTCTTTGAAATGAAAATCGCAATTTTTTGGAATTTTCATTCACATTCTGCAGTTTTCTAAGTCACATTTCCACTTTCAAAATGGGGGAGGCAGGGGAAGATATTATTAAAAGTTTTAAAACAAATTTCAAGTTTTTCTCATCAAGTGATTTGAGATGTTTTTTTTTATTTATTTTTTTTAACGATACAAGAAGAAGAAAAAAATAATTACTGAAATAAGAAATTGAGACTTTTTTTTTAACGATATAAGAGGAATAAAAAATTAATTACTGAAATAAGAAATTTGGTGCTATGTTAATAAAGCTAATTAAATTGTTAAATGAAAAATTATCATATAAGCTTTGTGCTACAATATGATTAAGGTGAAAAAACAACGTAAATAAAGCACAAATATTCGAGAAAATGCAGCATATAGCTATTTCAAGGCTACAATGGAGCCTCTTCATCAGTGCAAAAAGCTCACCAACGCAACCAAAAGTTGCGAGAGAACTGACAAAAAACCAGGTGGACACCGGTATTTATACCAAAGAGAGCCAACCAATAAGAATACAGGAACATGACAACAAACAACCAATCAGCGAACAGCATGTACGCTCCGGGCTCAAAGCAAGGCAAGAGACAACCAATCAGAAGCCAGGAGACAAAAAGAGTGCGAGACACCAAAGAAACAGGAAAGGCAATTATAGAAATTGCTTCCAAATATCATGAAAAAATGGAGTGCTGGAAAAATCATTGACAAGAGAATGAGAATTTTTCCAAGTATGGTAAGCTTCCCAGAAATCGAGGTCATAAACCGAAGAACATTTACAAATAATCTTTGCAGATGAAAAATCAAAACAGTAACCAGAAGTCCAGCAATGCTGAGCGATGGAAGAACGAGCAAGTTCTTTATGCTTAACATAGTTTTCGTGCTCTTTCAGACGGTGCTTGAGAGCACGTTTAGTCTGTCCAACGTAGCCAAGTCCACACTTGCAGGAGATGCTATAAATGCCCCAGTTGCTATGGCAATCAATGGGGTCGTTTGAGTTTGTAAATTTTATCTTATTAACTGGAGAAAAAGCTGTATCGAAACCAAATTTCTTCAAAATCTTTGCAACTTGATGACTAACTTTTGGATAATAAGGCAAAACAATAGTATACGAAGCACTAAAAGCAGAAACCTTTTCAGAATGAGAGGGCTTAATTAACTTATTATAAATTGAATCAATGATGCTAAGAGAATAACCACGATCAAAGCCACTGCTTTAAGATAAGAAAGCTCAGCATTTAAAGAATTGGAGGAAAAACAGATGTTCAAAGCACGGAACACAAAAGCCTTGAATGAGGCCATCTTTTGGTTTGGAGGATGAGAAGAACATTTGTGAGGAGGTAGTGTAACAGCAAAAGGCTTACGAAACACCGAAGTCATAACTTCATCATTACTTTTAGTAATAAAGACGTCCAAAAATGAAAGAGAACTATCAGTTTCCATTACAATAGTGAATTGGATGCAAGGATCGATAGAATTTAAAGTAGAAAGTAAAAATTCATTATCAACATGGTTTTGGTCAAGCAAAACAAAGCAATCGTCAACGTACCGAACATAGAACGGAAACGTTATGGTTTCAAAAAGTTTAGTCTCAAAATAATGCATATAAAATTTATTTTATATGCACTATTTTGAGCCTATTAGGAAGCAAACCATTTTCTCTAAACTTTTGTATTTCTCTTGTTTCTCTTATATTTCTCGCATCTGTATTCTTAAAATAAATCAGATACTCCGCCGACAAATTTTCAGTCCTAAGTCTTTTTATGCGAAAGATGAAAGAACCATCATACACAATGGCGTCACAATGTTTGTCCATTGCACTTATTTTAAAACTTGCATTCATCATTTTCATCTTCATCATCCCGTCTCAACTCGTTTTCATCTTCACTCGAGTAGTCTTCATCAGTAGGAATATTATTATTTAAGTCATTAAGCAGGACTGTTAATGACTAGACTTATTTTTAGTTCAAACATTAGCTTTATTTACTGAAACCGATGGAGGGTGAAATTGATTTTCATAGAGGATAAATTAATCTAGGTTTAAATTTACGGCATTGCAAATAATGAAAAGCTTTGAAAACGAATCTGCATCGGATTTTAATCTTTTTAGTAAAAGAGCAGACTTACTGATTTTTATAAAAGAATGAAAGACTAAAAAGTTTTTTTTCTCTACCCGTGAATATAAAGTGAGTTTTGAGTCACATTTATTTTCTCTATAAATTTTTTGAAATGTTTTTTTCCCAAATTGTCCAATCTTCATCATTTGCTCCACATATTCTTCGTCTACTGCTATATTTGTCTCCAATGAGAACAATTCTTTCGATGTTTCTAAAAATGGATTTCCATGTTCAGCTATATCTCTTCAAAGCCTGACTTTTCAAAATCATTCTTGAAAACTTGCTTTGTAAACTTAACATTTTAAGCGTTTCTTTAAACTATCTGAGGTAACTTTTTCAAATTGTGCAATTAAATCGATAATTTCAAGACCAGCTAGCATCCATCTTCTTAACACAGTTGTATCTGTGATAGACCAATAGCACCATCGTCTCCTTTCACCACACCATTGTTTTGCTTGTAGGCATGGTTCAATCCAATTACAGAAGATATGTTCATTGTCTTTTTTTATAACAAACATTCCCTCTTCAAAAGCTTTGTGTGCGCCTAAAAGGTTCGTGAATAAAAGATGATCTTTTATAAAAACTGGTAACCATCAAGCATAGTCGCTGAAGTTTATGTATGTAGTTAATATAACTATAAAATAGGAATAAACACTGAATCAATTCCTTCGAAGTTTCAGTAAAGATATAAAAGTTGGTTAAAAGCTGCAATCTAATAAACATTAACATTAAAAGATTCAGCTTCAATACGATGCTTCAATCTTTGAACATTGGGTTGGTGATTTCTTTCTCGGATTTGCAAGTAATAAAAACTTCTCGATCAAAAGTGTCTTCATTGCACAGATGTTAATATTTGTATAAGAAGTTTCTAGAGACATTATAAAATACACTTTAGATTTTTCTTAATGAAATGAGAAAAAGCTTACTGGTGATCAATCGGGTAACGGAGAATTAACAACAGCTACAATAGTAATAATAAGAAGAAGAAAATTAAGATTCAAACTTTAAATTTCTTTCTATTAGAATTAGGTTGTCTTGACATTATGCGCTCTCAGTCATGAAAAACGGGGGCATCATATCCGAATAATTGGACAGTTCGGACAACTGCAACCCTGCTTTGATATTATTCTAATTTAATGTATCTTTGAATTCAGAAACCAGTAATTTTGTTAGGGGGGGGGGGCATTCATTTCAGCGAATTTACAACTGAAAAAAAAAATCAGGTTTTTCAAAAAAACACTTTTTTGGAAGTTATTTTTGAAATTAGACGTTTAATGGAGCTTTGAATGGTAAAAAAAAAGGAACAAACTCCTGTGGAATGACTCAAAAAAATTAAAGTTTAAAAAAATACGAAAGAATCGCCATTTTTGCTTTTGGACCAAAAATGGCCTCTAGGCGGTTTTGGGGGGGATTTCGGAATGTCTCCCCTTCCTAAATTTTTTACTTATACAATGTCTACAAATGTGCCAACGTTCATAATTTTAACACAAAATGCTATTTCTTCCCCCGTAACCCTCCAATTATTTGGCAAAAATTGAACTACGTAGTCGCGACTGAAAAGTGTTGTTCTGCCTTGCAATTCATGCGATTTCTTATGTATATATACAAGGTGTTTCTGAACTGTTTGGCAAAACTTTAAGAGGTGATAGTACATATTAAAACATACGAAATAAAATTCTTCCGAAAGAGATAGATGCCATTAAAGTTTAGGTTCCAAAATTTCACATGATCATAAAAAAACAGAAAAAGTGGTCGACTTGTTTGCGGTTTTCTCTAAAATTACCCTTTTTGTCACTTTTCTTGAAAATAAAATTTGAACATGCTGCTCCAAAAATGCCGATAGATGACGCTTTAGACTTTGGAGTAACGAACAATTATATTTTTTACCATTATTTTTGAATCTTGTTAAATGTTTTCAAATGCTAGATTAAACTTCAATTTTGAGCTCAAAATCAAGAATAGTGTGGATTGTTTTAAGTACGAATTTTTATTTGAATCATTTTTGGTAGTGTATTTACATACGTAACGAAAGTGAGAAAAATTGAAGATTTTTTTTTTATTATTTTATATTATTTTTATATTTAATTCAAGTAGTCCTATGTTTATAATTTTATAGAGAACTTTATAAGTCCACTTCATCGTGCATTTCTTCTTCCGGAAATTAATAAAATGTCTAACCAAGACAATGCTGGTAAATAGTAAGGTAATAATCAAAAATAATTTTATTTGAAAACCTAGAAAAGTCTACCGATCTGTATAAATATTTAATAAATCCGTATAATTTAAAGCAGATTTCTCTTCGATCAGAATACAAGAATGTACCTTGGAACCCCTAAACATTATTATTCTCTTGCGTGTTGACGAACCGTAATTCAAAAGTTTTTTCCCTTCAAATAAGTTACTAGGTGCCCGCTCTCTCCTGACAAGAAACATAGGCAGTAAATGAGTGTTGTGCGTGCTCTATGACGTGCGACTTGTTACAAATTCTGTCAACGCTGAATTTACCAAGCTACTGAAATATTTTTTCATATCTACGAAAAGTGATTATTTGTATTTAAACTACTGTAGAATGCACAATGTTGTAAACAAATTGAGAAATGTAAATTTCGTATTTTTTTTTCCTTTTTTGTTTTTGGGTTGTGAATTATTTTAGCTTCATCATTAGTCAATCTTTGATAATTACGGTCATTAATTATATACTGATCACGGCACGACTTTTGTACACATTTTTAAGGGGATATAACGTAATGATATATATATATATATATATATATATATATATATATATATATATATATATATATATATATATATATATATATATATATATATATATATATATATATATATATATATATATATATATATATATATAAATATATATATATATTAGTGGTACTCTCACGGCTATGTCCGTAGTAGAAAATTAAATGGCCATTTGGTTCGCCTGAATATTTGCAAATAATAGATGATGAATTTCTCACCAATTTGCTATGTTCATTTACTCGCCCATGTTACGGTTTCACATTATGATAATTTGGTAATTTATTCGTCCACGTCATGATAATTTGCTCGGTAAAATTTTCTTAAACTTGGAATAGAAAAAGAATAAAATCGAGTTTTTCAAAAATTCCATCGTTGTGCACATCCCTATGCTATAAGCTAATTCTGTGCCAAATTTCATGAAAATTGGCCTAAAGTTCTAGGCGCTGTGTGCGTCACAGAAATCCACACATCGAGACAGGGAGAGAGATCCAGGTATCCAGACAGAAAGATTTTCAGCTTTATTATTAGTAAAGATTTAGTTTTTTTTTTCGAGCAATCACGAATTGCTTATTATTTGACCAAAGTTAATGTTGCTCTGATTTTTCAGATTACAATGACAATGGTTGCTTTAAATGTTTATTTAGAGAGCAAATTCATTGTCATAGTCACAAATCTTTTTTTTTTTTTTTCATTTTTTACGGGCTTAACTCAAGCATATTTTATATTGAAAAAAAGGGTTTTTTTTGAACAGGTATACAGGTGAACTTAAACAGTAAAAGTTCATCAAGTCACACAATTTGAAGATTATTTATTCGCATCATTAAAGATCGATAAGATTTTAAAAATACATAAGATTTTACTGAGTACCGGATTTAGACTTAACGGGGCCCAAAGCTATTTCAGGTATGGGACCCCTTCTGTAGTGCTAACAACGTTTTATCTCGGGGGTGTAAGAGGCCATTTTTGATTTTGATTTTCCCTTTACTATATTTGTTTCTTTCCTCCGATACATACAGAAATATTTTTTTGATCGTATTCAAATGTGTTTTTCCTGATACCCTTTTTGATCGTCTTTAAGAGGGAGAATGGTAACAAGAGAGTATCTCAGGATCCCCCTTTAAGTGGAGCATCCCACAATATATCTCCGACTGTTGGGATTTGTAGGGGAAATTTTGTAAATCGATAGAAAATTCTGCATTTTGAAGTCTTATAAGATGTAGTTGGAACTACAAGAATATCAGGACAGATTTGTTTTATAAGTAATATACTCTTCTGCAAATTAAGATAATACACGGTAAAAAATTGTTTTTGATTCGACAAATCAATGACAGCAGTAGACCCACAGAAGTGCAAGGGAAGAGAAAAAACAATACATTGTTACTAGCTCACATCAACTTACCGACAAATACAACAATGAGTTAAATATAAAATGATCAATAGTAAAAATGCTTGAAAAGAAACGTAAAGATTTAGAAAATAGGTAACAAGAGAGTAACATATTTCCCATTTGGACAATTCATAAGTTATGCCCTTGATCTTTGTTTACTAATAATAAAGCTAAAAATCTGTCTCTGGGTGTCGGGATGTGGGAATGTCTGGATGCCTGTTACGGGCATAGCGCCTAGACCGTTCGACCTATTTTCATGAAACTTGGCCCAGAATTATTTCGCAGAATAGGGATGAGCTCCTAGAAGTGATATTTCGAAAATTCGAATGTGTTCTTTTTGAATTCCAATTTTAAGAACATTTTACCGAGCAAATTATCATAACGTGGACGGATAAATTATCAAATTATCATAACGTGGAACCGTAACATGGGTGAGCAAATGAGCACAGCAAATTAGCGAGAAATTATCATCCATTATTTGTAAATGTACAGGCGAACCAAATTACCTTTAATTTTCTACTACGGAAAACGCAGTGCGGGTACCGCTAATAAGAAAAAAAATCAAAGCCTACTTTGCTTAGGATTTTCAAAGACGATCTAATTTCGTATTTTTGAACTCCAGAATAGTTAAAATTATTTAAGGTACTTTATATGTACTTTTTAGTCTCTGATATTCTAGTACTTGATTGTAACTTTTTACAGTACTGTTCCAACTTTGCAAGAAAAACTTATTTCAAATTTAAAAGGAAAGAAAACTAGATTTCTCATTACAACAACTTTTCTTTAATTGGAAGTGGGGCAGAAAACAAAAAGGAATAAAGGTAGCTTTTTTTTTGTGTGTGTGTGTGTGTGTGTGTGTGTGTGTGTGTGTGTGTGTGTGTGTGTGTGTGTGTGTTAAACAGATTGACAACATGGTGTTGAAGTAAGATAAAAGCAAGCAACAACAAAAGAACTTCCAAAATACTGCATTGGGAATTAAATAAACAGCTAGATTTAAAACATGTGTGAGTCACGAAAAATTGTATTATATTACAGAAACGTGAGAACCATGATTTTTACATTTTTGATGCATGATGTAGCAAGGAGCTTAATTTTACCTATATTGACATTCCTTTTCTCTACCCCCTCCCATCTGTGGTTTGTAACCACTTTTCTGAATTTTCAAGGTTTTCAAGCACTAAAAATTAAATTAATTTTTTTGAAGTATTTTAAAAAATTTTTGAGCGAAGCATGTAAATTTCTGGGAGTTGGGGGCCCTAAGACATAGCTTGCTTAACTTGTACGTAAACCCAGCCCTGGTTATACACTCCAACTCTATGGTAATTAAACTGGTGGATTTCGGCCATGAAATTTATTACCGCATACTAATCACCACTTCTTTTTGTTTTTGAGACTCGTTTTACTTTTCTGGAAAACCGTTAGTCACAATATGACGGGTGGAAATTTCTCGGCAATTTCCATCCCATTTCATTTGCAGAAACTAGAAGCTCTACGAGTAAGGTTCTTTTGCAGTTCATTGTTGCGAAAAACTGATTTTGAGTTTAAGCCGTCGAAATTCAAATACTCTTGGTTTTTGACGTTTAAGACAATAAATAATATTTATCACTTACAGATTACGGCAAAAAAGAGTGCCGCAGAATTGAAATATTAACAAAAACAGAAGGTGCTCAATGTACGCTCTGGCAAGAGAACTTTGTTATAATTGTAAGGACTATGTGTATCGAGCTACATGCTTCTAATCAACCTTAAATGCCGTTTCATAAGCTAATATTTGTTTTATTCAAAATCAATCACCTCGATTCTCCTCAGGAAATGTATTTAAAATGATTAATTAATTTTGAAATCTCAATGAATATCGAGAAAGTTCTTATGTTTACAAACACACGATCATAAATGCATTGTTTTAACTAGCTATTTTATAAGCATGTCTATTAAAATATATATTTTTTTTCTAATTTTAGCCTGTCTTTTAAGCAATCATGTACTTATTAAGTGACGCGTACATGTAGACATTTAACAATTTTGGTGCACATATAGTTCATAACTATAGTAAATAGAATCTTTACGAGGTCTGTTCATCAGTTATTTTGGCTCCTTAAATGTTTGATTGAGACATTTTAATAAACAGTTTTAATTTTCTATTTCGTAATATTAAAAATTTAGTGCCAAACAAATGTTTTAAAACTAGTACGGGAACATGGCCCAAAGTGAAATAACGGAGCAAATTGAAAAATGGTTAAATATATACTCTGCTGTTAGCTTCACCTATCACTTATTATTTTAACTATGAAGCACCAAATGCAGTATATTCTAGTCAGGGAAAAAATACCGCCGAAGATTAAAACATTTGCTAATATTGGCAATTTTAAAAAAATGGCACTCATATTGTAATATTTTGTTGTAAGTATTTTTTTTTTTGCTATAAAATTATAAAATTCTTGTTTTCAACATTTTAAGTATTAACTGTGACCTCCCATTATTCACTGTAATATTAATTTAGTTAATATTAGCTTATTTGTACTTAAAATAAATCGCTCAACTAGTCAAGTACATGCGGAACAAAGTGGATGAGGCAAAGTGAAATAGTTTGTATTATTTACTCACTCAATCATTTAATATACCTAAATCACTTACGTTTTCACTTATTAATTGATTCATTCACATTCCTTCATTTAGTCATTCATTTATTTATTCATTTATTAGCTTATTTTCTAATTCATTCATTCTTTTACTCGCTCATTTTTTTTTCTTCATATCTTAATTGGGTTAGTTAAGTTACTTTCTCGTTTATTTTTCATTATATTTTCATTTATTCATTAAACCTTTTATTTACTGATTCTTTTGATCAAAAATATGATTTACAATCGAATAGGAAATATTTCATTAGAAAAATATTTTATTTTTCGCTTTGCCACATGAAAAAAAAAATATTTTCCACTTTTTTTTTTGAAGACTCAAATTTATTGCCAAAAATAAAAATAGTGTTTCAACGCAAGTTTCATCATAAAATACAATGTTCTTTCTTTGTGTACTGTACTTTTCAAAACACATTTATGATTTGTTCATTTTGAAAAAACTCAGTCATCTTTACCTTTTCACTTTGCCCCACATTCTCCTACATAGAATTACCTGGACTGCAATTTACAAATGTAAACGATACAACTGTGCATCGTTTTTTTTAACTATTTTTTTTAATGATTTAATTGTAGCAGTTTATGGCACCAATAACTGAGATACCAGAGTGTTGTCAAAAGTGGCTTTTGTTTTACATAAATATGTTTGTAACCCGTGTTTGATTTTGATGAATTGTGATATTGTTTGTTCTGTTTTATCCCTGTCCGTTCGTAATAGCTCTTTTTAATGAATTTCATGCTCTAAACAACTAAAAAATATTTTTTATTCTCATTCGGTTTGTATTAAAAGTAAGCATTTTATTTAAAAACGTATGCATATATTTACCTTTCATCTTACGTACACAAAACAAACAATGCATTTTCATCAACAACATTAGACATACATCTGGTTTCCAATGCGAACTTAAAATTTTACATACTCTGAGGATAACTTAAACCTGGAGTGCGCATAATACGTAAGAAAAACAATGGATGAATTAAATGAATGTAAACAAAATTTTACAAAACGATGTAATGAAAAGAGAACACAAAATCTTTCATTAACATTTAATCTTCTTTGTGGGCATTTAAAATATACTAAATCAAAAAATTGACTAAAAATAAAATCGCATTTATATTCCAAAGTAATGAGTTTATCTAATTAAGTTAAGATCTGCAAGCAGAATGACAGAAATTGCAAAAAAAAAAAAAAATATCGTATCATTATTGAGACAAAACGGCTTTCCTCTTTTCCTTATTGGACTAATGTATCTTTTTATTAATGTGGCACTTCAAAACATATTTTCATCATAAAAATATCCTACACGCTTTTATGTCTGTACCATTAAAATAATATTATTACAGTTTTGCGTGTTTAAGAACTATTTTTCAAAGTACCATACTTATTAACATTTTGTTCTCCTGTGTGTTCAATGCGTTCTCTAAAAATAATATTTCACGTATTTCTTTAAAAACATACCAAATATTTACTTTATTTTGCTCAATAAATGATTCTTCGTCACATAACGAGCTTTTATGAGAAAACTTAAATGTTACATAAACAGGAGAAAAATGAAAGATGCATCGTTAAAGTTATATTTTCCTCCTTTTTCTCCGACTTCCAAAAGACAAGAAAAGGCCTAATTACTTTTCTGTAAAAAAATTGAAATATAGAAAACATAAAAAATGAGTATATATAAATATATTATTATAAAAAATGAGTACGAGTATGCGTCTACATAGCGGAAATATATTAACTTTGTATACGTAATGAGTTTACGTATTGTTGAATCAACCCTATCATTACATTCATTAGAATGTAATGATAAGGTTAGAAAAAGGGTTTTTTATTTAAAAGCTGACAACTTTGAATTGAAAAATGGGTTCCTGGAAACCAAGAAACACGTGTATTCAGTACTTTGTTTATTTGTGCTAAAAATTGTTGGATACTTCCTGTTGTAAAGTCTTCCGTTATAATTGACCACTAATGCTAATTTAATTTTGTAATACAATCTACTGATTACGCTGTCTTTTCATTCAAGAAACAAATCAAAGCTATTAATATTTTGTAATTTTAAATGAAAATTCTACGTTGAAATTGGTTGAATGTGAGGAAAACTCAATTATCTGCTACCAGAGTGAATAGTCACAAAATATACACTAAACGCACTATTTTATGACACTTCCTTATTAAATACGTAAGATTTTTATGACAAATTACGCTTAGTCATTACATATTTCAAGCTTTAATGTGCATTTCAGGAACAACGGTATTATGGGAAGAATAATTATCTCTAAAAGTGTTATGTAGCGCGAATCTTCGTGAACTTGTTTAGCTTAGCTTGAAATATTTATTTTAACGGTTTATCGTCTTTTACGAGCCTCTGGCTAAACGGCGGGCACTTTGTCGACCCGATTTATGATCGTGTTATGTTCATTTGTTGGCTTTGTTAAAGGCCTTGTTAAGAGCTTCATTTATGTGCAAAATAAAGCGTTTTGTTTAAAATGTGTAACGGTTTAACAAAGTAACTTACAAGTGTGATACGAATTTTTCGAATTAACGGAAAATGTCATCGTGTTATAAAATGAACTGAGAGATTCCTAATATCAAATCATAGAGAAATTTGAAAATGTATTTTTAAGGTTTTGATTTTATTTTATATTCTGAAACAACAATAACGCTTAAAACGTTTTTTATTGCACATTCAAATGCATTAATTTTTCAGTTTGCACTGACCAAAGGGACTGGCAAAAAAAGGGGGGAGGGCCCTAAATGTGAGCGACGCATAAGTAAACAAGTCTAAAACGCAATAGAAGTTCGAATGTTTCAAAAAGAAAAAAAGTTAAGAATAATAATGTTTTGGTAATCATCGTAAAAAATTGTTTTCATTCACAATAAAGAGAAGAAAAAAACTTTAACATACTTTTTCCACAATGTGTTTCATTTCTAAATAATCTATAATATATAGGTGTTTAAATGTTTGTTTTTACTTTTGCAGATGGATTTTAAAAAAAAATATATATTTACTGATCATACAAAATGAAAAGAGCATTTCAGTAGCTGAATTTAATTTTAAATATTCCCGAAGAGTATTTAAAGTTTGTAAAGCTTGAATGTGATTTGGAGACACATTTTTACTTCTTGACTTTTTCTTTCTCTCTCTCTTTTTTTTAAATTTCTTTACTGCAATATTCTTGTCAGTACAATTTAGCCTATTTTCGCAGTTGAGACACAAGTCTTAATTTAAGCACAAGTATGTATAAAGTTGCTAATTGAACAGCTAAATTCTAAGAAATCAAAATTAATTTGAATCTGAAATTTTGAATTTAAATTATGTTTTTCGCAATCACAAGTTGCGACAACACCCTACTCATTGGTTACTACCCCACTCGCTTGTTTCTAGAAACGGTTCCCGTCCTTCCTCTTGGACGGTTTCGTGTGCATAGTTTTGTATGTGTAGGCTTGTGTGTGTGTGTGTAGACCTGTGTGTATGCACGTCGGCGTGTGTGTATGTGTGTAAAGGCGCGTGTGTGGATGTGTGTGAGTGTGCATGAGCGTCCGTGTGTGTAGGACATGGACGCGGCTACCGGGAGGAGTCGCCCCTGCAGAGGATGATGGGGTTGAAAGAGGAACCAAACATCAAGGACGGTCAAATGAAAACACATAACAATCGTGATTGCTCAAAAAATTTCAAAGAAATAAAGCTTAGAGTTAGGCAACGACGAAAGGGTGAAGTGTTAAACTTGCAACATATAGAAACGCTTTACAGTCCATGTGCGGACAAAATTGCTTATTGAGCAATCACGATTGCTTATTGTGCTCATTTGACTGTCCTTGACCTTGCGCTGATTCCCCCCCCCTCCCCCCGCCTTCCTCTGCAGCACCACCGTCGACCGACCTCACAATGCTGCTCTAGCGAAAACCGTTTCCAGATTGGGTCCATATCCAACATACACACGCAAACATACACACATATATATACACACACCCATGCCTGCATTCAGGCAAAAGCACACACGTACACACTCGTGCCTGCACACAGACCCAAACACCCACGCATACATACACACACACTCATGCCTCGGCACAAACACACACGCCTACATACACACACACACTCGTGATTGCGAAAAACATAATTTCAATTCAAAAAGCCATAATTCAAATTAATTTATCTTTTTTATTATTTATTTTTTTTTCGTTAAAAATAATTTCCAATGTAGGTGAATAATGAACATAAAATAATAGGTTTATAAGTGATAGTTCAATGTATTTCGTAAGTGTGATTAGAATTTGTGTATTCACAATGCAGTCAGGTTTGGTTTGTCAAAAATATAGTTCGGAAAAAAAAATTATATAAGTTATGACTTCTTAGATTATAATGTATTGTAATATATTTAAGAAAGTATACCATGAAAATGTTTTTTTTTTCTTTTTTTCCTACTTTAGAAAATTACATTCTAAGTAAAGAAAAACTCCTTTAAGTGCAACTTGGATGAGAATTCAAGTTACTGATTGAAAAAATCTTACTAAAACTGATTCATTTAATAGTAAAATGACTATATGAATCTGTTAGAGACACGATAGTGCTCTGCATCTTTTAGAGTCAAACATATCTATTAATCGTAATACGCTCAAATGAATTTTACATAAATTATTGATCAGCCATAACGCTTTTAAAACGATCTGATGTGTGCATAACATGACTTCCTTTTGCACCATTAAAATGTTATTTCCCTATTATTGCCAATTTTAATGTGATTCAATAGTTAACTCTCTAAATATCACTAACAATGACCAAATTGAAACCAGACTTTATAACAAATAAATATTAAAAAAAAAAAAAAAAAAAGCCAAATGTCTCGTCAAGTTGGCGGCAAAACTTGGCGACCAAAGGACTGGCGATATGTCGCCAAATGTCCGCCAAATTATAACAACTCTTGAGTTTGGATCGAAATTAACAATGATTTTCCCCCAAAAGGGGCAAAAGTCCCCTTTAGAAACACCCTATTGCAACCAAAAAAGAGGTGCACAACTAGACACCACTAGGAGTCTATGTACCAAATTTCAACTTTCTATGGCATACCGTTCTTGAGCTATGCGACATACATACGCACATCCGCACATACGCACATACATACAAACTTACATACAGACTTCACGTGAAAATTCGTTCTAATTAACTCGGGAATCGTCATTATGGATATCTCGCGTGTATATACGTTCTTGGGCACTTATCCATGTGTGGTCAAGTCGAAAAAAAAAACTCAATATTCATTCGTGGGTGAGTAAAATGGAAATTAAGGTCAATTTTTGAGTGAAAATTTTTTCGCGAATGCAATACTTCCTTTTTTGTAAAAGGAAGTAAAAAGGGGAAGAAAATAGCAAAATCAAGAAAGGAAGAAAAGGAAAAGAAACAAAGCACAATTACATTCTTATCTCCGTTACTAAACACATGTTATTTTTTTACCTCTAACAAAGTACAACTTCTCAAAACCAGTCACCATATTATAAGGATACGTATTTGAATATGATGAAATGGGATTTTTTTTTCTGAGTTTAAATAAGCTGTTCTTAGAAAGACAGTTGAGACAAACTGCATGCCTGCTTCCGTTCTTTTCCAAGAATAGAGTAATAACTGAGTAGCAATTTATCAAAAAAATTCCCATCTGAAAAAGCTTTTGACATAACACCTAAATACACGATTTAAGCTTTTTCAAGAATAAAGACAAGTATATTTCGAAGATCCTGAAAATATTTGTTCATATATTTTAAATACTTTTTTAAAGAGCTTTATTACAAATATTTTTATCCTGTTAAAGGCAGCATTTTAAAATAACTTGAATGCTGAAAGTTATATTTTAATATTTGCACTATCGTAAGAGGTGGCATGACTGCTAAAACAATAAACTAGGTTTGAAACTGTATTGATATTCCTAATTTCATTTATTTTATGTTTTGATCTTTATATTCCTTGCTTGAAACCAAGTCTTGTTATTAAAATATACTAATATAGTTTCGGGACACTGCACATGTTGTTTACAAAGTCTCGTTTGTAAAAATAATACAAGTCGCAATTTAAGATTTATACACTGTTAAAACCAGAGGTTCCAGACAAGTGAATATATTCACAGTAAGGTAAAATTATGGTGCCCAGGAAACACAGTAAGAGTACCAAAAGATCACGCAATTACAGAATGACTCGCTGGCGCATGCGCTTTGGCTTTGACATACATTCAACCACTTCAATATGGTGGACGAATGATAAGTTGCATCTATGTGACTTTCAAGTTGAATGAAATACACTGTTGGATTAAAACTCAACTTGTCTATGATTAATCTCAAGAAAATCTCTTTTTGCCTTTTCATTCAAGTGATAGAGTCATTTTCTGTTAGCGGTTATATATCGATTGTGTTATTTTGTGAAGCCAATAGAATAAATATAGCGTTAGAAATTTCATTTAGGTTTTATGCTGTCGAAACATTTTATGCGCATTTTATTTTGTTACTCCTGATTGAAATTTTAAGCGTTTATGAAACGATTTTGTTATATTCCGTTACTGTAATATCCAGGATCATTTTTGGCTCTTTCTTTAAATAATCCATAAGTACCTCCACACTTCATTTTCGGCACGGATCATGCTATAGTAAATATCAATAACCTATTAATATATTTGAGCAATCCAAATGGGGAGTTTATAGCAGCGATGCTCAACCGGCGGACCGGCACCGGTATCTCAGAGGTTTTTCCTCACCAAGGTTTCTATTTCTTTGCTCAAAATAGATAAGTATTGGGTTCCGCTGATGCTACAAGCGTTTCACCCCTGAAAGATGCCGATTGCACCTTGTAGTTTTAACAGTGTACACATTTTTTTAGAATCTCTTATCTCATTAAGTTTTATTTCAAATTATTATGTTATTAGCTTAAAGTAAGTACGTGGCGCTAACATGGAAAACTGAAAGTTGCGTCTATGAAAGGTAAAACTCCCATTATCAACGGGGGAGGGGGGGTTGAGGGTAAACCCGCCAGAACTTTTAGTTTAAACACATATTGCCGATTTTAATGTAACAGTAAGGGGAACCCCGAACTGGGGAGGACCCTTTTAGGAGGACAGAAATTTTCAGTTTGCCAAATGAAACTCACAATTTCGCCGAATATAACACTAAATTTCGCCAAATAGAACTCCAACTTTTCGCGAATGATGACATTTTTGCCGAATTGTCAGACAAAATTGGAAGACTAAGAAAATATTTGGGAGGCCACAGTGACCTTCAAGTGGAACACCCCTGGGGACAGTTAATATAAATAAGGTAAGTGAGGCAAAAGTAGCCAGTTTTCCTACGGTACATCAATTTACAAATTAAGATTTTTTTGAAACTAAAAACAGTGGTGGTATAAAATTATTTTTAAAATGTTTAGCAAGGAAAAGAAAAAAAAATAGAAAAATACTGAACACTATGGAAGCACTGCGCTCTAAAACATAATTCATCACTTAAAATGAATTAATCTTAAAAAAAAGAACAATACGCAAATATTTAAAAAACAAATACATACGCAAAATTTTAGGACTACTGTCGCATTTACAGAAAGCACATCTCTGACTTAAAAATAGTGTAGAGATTTTTACAAAAATAATAACTAAAAGCAAAATACATTGATCCAGTCAAATGATTCAAACTGCAGCATTCATGGTTAGCTGGGTTGATAAACAAAAAGGCAATTATACGGTAGGAAATGCATAATAGCGCCTATTCAATTCCTTCAGTCAGAGCTCATTACCTTTCTCTGTTTACGTTTAGGATTTCTTCAAGGTATACACATACTTTTTATGTCGTGCGAAGGAAATCGGTTTTGATTTGTTTTGACTTTAACCATCGTGAAAAATATTTTGGTTCCAAATTTTTAGCTGATAAAGTAAACATTCCCTGTTCTCAAAAGAGCAATTGGGTTCAAAGAACTCTATTTACCTGATCATTCTTTATATTGTTATTTAAAACCGAAGAGAAGTATTTTCCTATTGATTCAGTTCAGTTGTCACAGTGCTTTGACACTAGTGGTAGTTTAAATACCGAACATCTGACTCACAAATCCAAACTTAAACTGAGTGTTTTGTGCCTCTTGGTAAATACTTTAAGATGTGATATGCGAGCTAATGTGGAACAAATGTTTACATAGATGCCAATGTCCACATCGTTTCCAAGGTATTGCTGATTGCAGTTTTAAAGATATCTGATCCTAAAAGAAAAGACCTTTTTTCGGATCTGCTACTAAAATTATCCAAAAACGTTACTTGCATTTATAATATCCACGAAATACGTTTGATTTTTGGAAGCTTTAGAACACACAAAGTTACAGAAAATGCAGAAAAGAGCGAACATCAGTAGTGAAACAAGTCTCATAAATGCAACATATTACAGTTACACATCCGCCATCTTGGGGCTAAACGCCGCATTATGATGAAGAGAGAGTGCTTGATTGTGGTATCGTATCACTCTATGTTATTGTTAATCCACAATAAAGCGGCACCACAATCAAGAAAAAAAAGCAGACTCATAGCAAATTTAGAATTAATACGAGTTTAGACCAAAATAGTGGACACGTCGTTACTTAAGCTGCGATCTAGGGCTTTAGGAGGAACGAGGAATAAACTGTAGCAAGCGGAGCATGTTGTTAAAGTTTGATATTGTATGACATTTTTTTCCGCAGATGCTACTTTTTTTTTTTTTTGAAGTACTGGCAATTTTGCTTCAGAAATAAGATTTTCTTTTCTTCAGATTTTTATATCTACATCTAATAAACTAAAGAAGACGATGTTTGCTTTATTCCTCCTGTTTTTTTTCTGCGCAATGTCCATCAGACACCAGAGCCCCTACAGCCTTGAAATTTGATACGGATTTACATCGCAGTCTGAGCAGTCTGCACCTTGAAACGATTTTTGTTTTTCTAAATTAATTTTTTTTTTTGGCATTATTGAACTTTCGTTCAGTTTTCTCAACCGGTGGTTCGCGAACCCGTAGGGGCTCGCAAGAGGTACAAAGGGGGTTCGCCAAAATGACTGTAATGGCGAAAAATTAACATGTTTGTTTGAGATGAAGTCTCAAGTTCAAGCGTTTTTTGCTCATTAGTTCATTATTTATTCATCTGTCTCTGACATATTCAAAGATTTCGGTTGAATTTAATCAGAACACTACATGGAGCATATGCGAGCGTTTAAAACATCTCCACTTAATTTTCTATGTTTAGTTTCTTTACCATTTGAGTGCAACAAGGAGCTATAGCGCTTCGCTTTCGCTTATGCATGGCCGAAAATACAAGTGACACAATAAGTGCAGCGGCGCTATTTGTTGCTATACTAAAGTTTGTCTTTTAAAAAAAAAACTGGAATTAAAGAATGAAAATTTGCGCTCTATGTAAAAATGGTACTCATAAAATTTGGGCACAAAAACCCTCTTGCGATAATGCCCTCCTCCGTTTAGGTAATAATAAGAGTTAATTGCATACATTTATGTTATTTTTCAAAAATAAAATAAAATAAAAAAATAACTACTCATTTTATTCTGCACTTTTAGCATAAGGAAAAGAAAATTCTGCAGCACTCAAACAATTAATGTACGCCGTGTAACCTTATCAAACAGCTAGATTTGCAGCAATTTCCAAGAAGTTTTAAATTTAGAGAACTTTCTACTTTTACTGAAAGAACAAAGATCATTTACTTAATCTGAGACATTTTCTCTAAAAGATGTTTTGAAAGATCATTTTTAAATTGACTTAATTAACATTACGAATAAATGTATTGTTGTGATAGAAAACGATATTTTAAATTTTATTACGCTTTTTGGGCAAAATTTCCATGGGAAAAATGAATTTCAGCATATAAAGATACACATGCAGAAGGAAATTATATGCTGAACTTAATGTAAGATTGAATCTGTCAGACAAGACATTTGAGCCAAACTTTCAAATACTTTGTTCCACAACCATCCCATTAAGAATTTGCTCAAAGTGGGCAGTGGGGGGGGGGGGGGGTGTGCTTGTCACTTAGTACTTTCTGCGCAAGGTGTTCGCCGTATTCGTACAGAATTTAAAAGGGGTTGGAAGAGCAAAAAAGGTTTTGAACCGCTGTCCCAAGTTAAACTAGATTTACATTATGTCAGACAGTAGAAACTTGGCGTTATTACCCATGCGTGTTTTTTTCCCTTTTTTTAATTTAATTTAATTTAATTTAATTTTTTTTGTTTTGTTTTTGTTTTTAGTTAAGGGAGTTTCGCATTTTTCATTACAATTTTATTTATATATTTTTTGATTGTTATTATTTGGTGTTTTACTTCTTTCTTTTTTTTCCACAAGTTTAAAACTTATTTGCCGCATTTCAATTGAATAAAAGATTTTTGCGAATTCTATTTTTTCGCTTTAGCCTATAGGCACTTTAACGCAAAAAAGTACGTAATGTGATTATTATTATTATTATTTTTTTTTTTTTGCAAACGCTATGGTTTGTATTTGTGTTGTGCACGTTTTTATTTAAAATAAGTTTTGATTTTCTTTTTTTTTTTGTGAATGCTATTTTTCGTTCTCTTTCTTGTATTTCCATATAATTATACTCTTTTCTGCTTCTAAAGGGCTTGGAGTGTTCATTCCATGCCAACTGCAATGCACGTTTTAATTGACGTCTTTCTTTTACGGATAAGAGGCGATTTATTTTTATTCTAATGGTGGGACCTGTTAAACTTATTTTCTTTTTTTACTGAAGACGGGACGGTAGTTTTTTTTTTTTTTTTTGGTTCTAGTTATAATGTATCTTTTTACTATATTATTTTCCTCGGGGAACGTTAACTAAGTAATGTGTATCATTTTTTTTTAATGTTTGCATGCACTAAATATTCAATATATGTATTGCATTTGCATATCATTAAACTCGTTTCTACTTATAGAGGGTGCAGAATGTTCATTCCATGATAATTGTAATTCATATTGTAATCAACGTCTTTCTTCTACGGGGGAAAAATATATTTTTTTTTCCCAGTTGTGGAATCTATTTTTTTTTTTTTTTTAAATGGAGAGCGGAAAGGAAGTTTCGTTTTTGGGAGGACGGTGCTATTATGTTTCTTAAGTTGAAAATCATATACGTATTTTAATTAGGTTCTTTATTCTACGGGGGTAGGGTAAATTTTTACCTCATTCTAATTGTAACGCGTATTTTAATTACATTCTTCTTCTATGAGAGAATGTAAAATAGGTTTAGTTTTGATAATTTTGTTCAAATTGTATGACGTATATGAACTGATTTTTTTTCCTACGGTTGATGGGGATAGAGGGAATTTCATTTTGTTCCAGATGCAATGCGTTTTTTTTTTTTTAATTTTATTTTTTTCTGTGTTGACTAAACGTTTTCAATAAAAATATCCGATCGTTAATCAATCGGAGTTCGTTTCATTCCCCATTTGGCTGGATTACGGCAGTTCGGTTGCCTGACGAGATAACCAATGAACGGAGGATTGGATGAATTCTTGGCAGTTTAAAGAAACTCTTAATGTAATGCAATGCTTCCTGATCGATTATATTTAGAGGAAACTGGGGGTAAAACCAGGACCCTAAGGTTTCCAGGTTTCCAGAAATCACATTTTTTAGCATAAAGGAACAAAATTTTGCAAAAGTATGCACTACTTATCTATTAACGCAACCAGTTTCAAATACATAGGTGTTTTTTTTTTTTAATTTTTATTTTAATTTTTTTGTAAAAAAAGTCATTTTACCCAGTTTAGCTCCACTAGTGGGGTAAAACCAGGTAGACGTGTTATTGCTATGGGAAAATAAAAAATTTAAAAGTTTCCACAAACAACAAGTTTTATTTAGTAGCATGCGTTAAGTATTGTTGTAACATAATAGAATAAGTATAAACGGACACATATTGATAAGTTTTCAGTAAATTTAACTGTCTTTACCTTTATTTTTTGCTGTAATATAAGGCCTATTGACACAAGTCTCAAGTAAAATAGTTACCTTCTTCTTCGGCCCCAGAGCAGCTTTCATGGGCCCAACGACGACATTGGATGCATTGGATCCATCCTTCACCACCATTGGAGTTCGAGTAAAGCTCATTGCAGTATATGCAGGCCGTATTGTCATCCTCTTCGCTGAACTCATCCCTCATTTGCTCCTTTAGTTTTTCTTTTTTGGGACGACTATTTTCTGTATGTTCTTCTTTTGGCATCTTTATAATGTTGCTTTTTCTTTGGTTCCTTTATCTTTCCTTCAGATTTTTTTTTCTTCCGTCCATCTTTGGTCTTCTTTCCATCATTTTCCTTTTTTCTTTTCCGAATTTTGCCTGACGATGAAGCTTGAATGGGGAGCCCGTCAAAGTGAGTTTTCCTTTTCCCTTGTCCTCCTTCGGTTGCGTTTTTTCTCTCAGTGTATGGGGGTGGTACCCGGTTTTGCCTCTCGGTTAGCACCCAGTTTTGCTCCGCACGTACGGCTTTCAAAAAAAATGCCGTCATATGACTATACAGAACGCTACAGACAATTACTTAGAATGATAATGAATGCAATTAAATTTTGTACAAAGAGAGCTACATACCTTTACTGTTGCAGAATCTTTAATTTTTCGAAGACGAAGAAAAACCTAGATACTGCTACTCTTTTTTTAACTTTGTATCTACTTTAAATTCATTAAACTAAACAGAAATAGGGTGAATATATAAAATGTTTAAAATAATATTCCAATATTCATTTAATGCAACTTATTACTTTGAAGGAAAGACGTATACTAAAAGTTATGAGTCTTATGACATACCTATAAGGTGTCTTTGATAACGACAGAGGAAGGATTAGGGGACCTCCATAAATGTTTTCAAAATTGAGTGCTGAAAACATAGCTTTATTCACTCTCTTGTGGTCGAAAGGAGAACAATATCAGTAGGATTGTACAAAGTGAGAAGAAATTTTTAAAACTGTGTGACACCAAAAATCGCAGTTTCAGGCAAGTTGTGGCAAACGTTAGGAAAAAAGGAGGAAGTGAAGCCCCCCCCCCCCATGATTTCACAAGAGACTAGGTAATGATAGAGCAGAGCCCTAAACTAGGTATTTGCAAAAGGGAAGCACCTTTAGTCGCCGGAATCATAGATATATATTTTTTTAATAATAAGGCAACTAAAATCCTAATTGTTATCATAGAATCAAACTGTTTCGCTTGCTTCTAAATTACTTAATGATTTATTATCATAGACAAGGTGCAGTTCATCTCCTTTGAGCATTTGCATTCAATAAATGAAGCATTACTCCAAACATATTTCACCTCCTTAGAAATAAAATACTGAATGACAACACTCGATGAGATGTTGGAATATCCTTGGTCAAACTTTTTTTTTTCGGGCCCTCTGCAGAAAATCCTTAAAAATATAAGTAATCACGAGGAACGATGCTCACTAACGCCTACTTTTGATTTTTCAAATAAAAAACAACGGAATGGCAGGGGGCGTTACTCCTTAATACACGTGGGGTGGGGGACCACACAAGATTGGGAATCACTGTTTTCAGGGAACTTTATACGGACATAAAGACTGAAAATTGAAAATCATGACTTTTTTTCTTATTAAAATTCTGAGAGCACTTTCAATAGTCTTACCTGCCAACAATTCGATTCATTTTAGTTTACAGACACAAAGGAATGCTATGTACACTTTTATCTAAATATTTTTTTTCTATGGAAATAAAAGTTGATTGTTTTTCAAACTTAGAAAATATAGTCACGATTTTTTCAGCAACTTCATTCCAGAAAAATTGTTAGTGTTCTTGGAAAAAGCATCAATGCCTGGAGATCCTTAAAGAAACTGTAAACCAAGGAAAGAAATTCAAAAATGATGAAAAAAATAAAGACGGGGGGTGGGGGGGGGGGAAGATGAGAAGAAAATAAGCCTAATAAAAAAACCGCAGCAATGGAGATAAAATCCAAATCCATTATTATTCCTTCTGACCGAAGAAAGAATAAATACGGCAGTCCACAAAACTAACAATCAAAAGGAATATGTCTTTAAAGTTGAAGAAGGAAATTGTACATTTGGACCATACCTTCCTACCCAGTTACCAAGTTCAGTACCGCTCCCCATTGTTTGAAAAGAGGCGCATCAATCTACCTCGCGATCGTAATTATTAGGCGCCTTCGAAGAAGAAATCTCAAATTGGGGGAAATCAAGTTCCCCTAGTAGCCAGTAGTGCAGCAAAATGTTTAGTCATTAAGGTCGGTTTGAATATCTCCTCATCCGCTACCTGGTGACTCAAGGTCTTGATCTGGCGACCGGATAAAATAATCGACTGGGCACTTTTAAAAAAAATCCTACCACCAGCACATAATTTTTACTTTTTTTTTTAAGAGTCATTTCTGGTTCGACTCAGTTTTTGATGTGAAAACGATTGCACGTTCTCAAACGCACTGTTTAAAAAGTTTCATAAACAGCTGTGCTCACCTGGGGTGGAAGAGGGGGGGAGTCATGGCGCAGACTTCATTGAAGTTTTAGTGTATGGTTTTACGTATGTTTTCTCCTTTTTTTTTGGAGGGGGGGCTCTTGTTGGGTTGTCTTCACGATGTTTAGAGAGTTGTGATCTTTCTTTCGGGGGTGGGCACTCGGTCATTAACGTTTTGAAATGGTTGCTGCAACGTGAACAACCGTGGTAAATATTTATAAAATGAAGTGCGCTGCCTACCCGTGATTCCGTATTACGAACAGATAAGAAAAGCAAATGCACATTTTATTTTTTGATGATTCTTTAATATTTGAAGCATTATTAAGTCTTAAATTTAAATAATTCGTCTTCCAAAATATGCATTTTTTGGACAACGTTACAGTTAATATCTCATATGAAAATGCTTTCTTTTACAAAACGTTATGGATAAAAAGGCTACCTTTGATTAAAAAAAAAAAAAAACTTGGCTTCTAAACTAAAAGTGTCTACCGGCAACTGGCGGTTAAACTAAAGTTTGAATTTTTAGGTCTACATTTACGGATTATTAGCAAAAAAAGATTTAAAGTACTGAATCGAAATTTAAAATTAAAAAAGAAAAATAAATAAATTCAATAAAAAGCTAAAAAATAACCATTTAACTTGGTTTAAAGTTATTCTAAAACTAAACCATAAAATTAGGGGCCTACAAACGATGTTTCGCCTTTGGAGGGAAACGGGTTCTTGAAATTGTGACAGTTTGTTACAAGGAAAGAGATAGAGGGACAAGAAGTGTGGTGTCCCAAATTTTTTTAATAAAAATATGCTTCTGAAAAACAGCGTGACGTTATATAATGCGGGGTGCGAGCGCCAAGATTAAATGTCACGCTTTTCACAAAGCGAAAAAGTAAGGAAAATGACTTAAACATTTTGAAACAGCTAATAGTAATAAGTGAACGTATAATGAGGATTTAATTATATTAAAGAGGTTCAAAATTTTTTAATCTGATAAGGAACTATTTTGGCAAGTTGTTTTTTATGACTAAAAATACACACACACACACACACACATATATATATATATATATATATATATATATATATATATATATATATATATATATATATATATATATATATATATATATATATATATATATATATATATATATATATATATATATATATATATATATATATATATATATATATATATATATATATATATATATATATATATATATATATATATATATATAAAGACTATGATACAAAACGTAATATGATTTTCCTCCAAATCACAAAAAGTTAATACTTTGTTCCGCGCATGATTCTAACTTAAATAATGGGCTAATATTTTTCAAAGTTGGCTTAAATCACATCCAAGTGTCACAGTAAGCACATACTTATTTTCAGCTCATATAGTAATAAATAGTTTTGATAGTATTTAATATTAAAATTTTGCATAAAAATCATAATTATGACGTAAAATCTGTCCTTAAGAAGTATTTTTCTACTAGTTTTACTTAAACTGAGGTATATATCCTAGAATAGGTTCCACAAAATATTTACACAAAATTTCAGAGCAATAGAACAATAATTTGTTTAAATATGATTCGAGTTGTATAATTTCCGGAAAACTTGAAGTAGTTTTAAAAAAAACGGATTTTTCCTGGCAAACTTGGAAAAAAATGGAAAATTTGATTTTTTTATGAATGAAAATAGGGTTTCTTAATTTTTCTTGGAACATATAAAGGCTTAAGCATTAAAAAACATTTGCAGTTCAGGCATCTTCTTTTTCTGCTTGACAGAAATACACATAAAGCTAAGTTTCATTAGAAAAAAATAGCCTTTTTGTTTTATAACCGATAGCTTTCTTGGTCAAACACGAGAAATAAGTCAAATCGTGGTGCAACCAGTAATATTGGGTAAGGTGTGTCTACTCACAACAATTAGGTTTTATATTTTAGATTGCCTTTAAAATTTAAAATAATGATAGCAATCATTGACATTCAAACATGATTGATATTGTTTCAAAGAAAAATAAGTATGATTTCCCTACCTTGCAATGTAACTTTACCGTCTGAAAATGAAAGCTTTTGAGTTTTGTTTCTTTCCAATATAGTCCAAATCAAAACTAAATTGGTTTTCCTTTATCTTCCCAACAAAAACCCCAAACCAAATTTGCAATATGGTTTCTAAGGCTGAACCAAAACTCACGCTGGAGTTTCACATAACTATACGACCGTGGTAAGCACATTAGTAAAAGTAGCCATACCTGCACATTTGAACAAAACTTAGTTATTGTAACCAAGTTTTTCTCTGTTTCGCATTTTGTTTAATAAATGAAATGTTTTAGGGTCATTTTTTCGAGAACTATTTTTTAGAATAAGTTCTGAAAAAAAGACACCTGAATCACAAATATACGGAAGAGTCAAACTTTAAAACGCACAAACTCAGTTTGAGCTGAACTGCAGATTCCACTTCTGTTTTTAGCACGGCAGAGTATACAGACATTTTTTTAAAATGATGGTTAATTTACCGCAATGGGAATTTATAATAATTTAAGCCTGTATTTTTTCAAAACATTTTATTTTAGCTTAAGCTTTGTTCTGTGTAATGAAAAGTTAGTTGGGTTTTCTTCAATGGAATGTAAAAGTTAATATTAAAATAGATATTAGGATGTCCCCCCCCCCAATAAAAAATTAAAGTTAATTTTTCAAGTTGCACACTCTCTTATATTTTTCCATTTAGGTCACAAAAAAAATTAAAAAAGTTTCATACAGTTTGAGCAATGGCAACTCGTGCCGACATGCACCTGAAAGTGCGAACCAACACTGTGTACTAGATCGAATCGAAAAAAAAAATATTTTTTTGGAAGTTTGAAACTTCATGTTTATAAAACGTTGCCTCTAGCCGCACATGTACCACGAAAATATTTATCCAAATCAAAAAATATTTAGATTTGATGCAAGTAATCAGAAATTTTAAGAAAGACGCGTCTAAAGCTAGAATTCACAATGGTCCCCAAGGTAAACAGCCCCTACTATTTTATTAATAACTTCGGAAATATTTTGACGATCATTAAAAGTTTGGTACCAAACTATTCAGAAAAAAATGGACAATAACATATATATATATATATATATATATATATATATATATATATATTCAAATTATGGGATTTTTTTAAGCTTAGAAAGTCATTGGTTAGAAAGGTGCATTAAGTATAGATAAAACGTGTTTTAGCATTTTTTTAAACTTCTACATTATGGGTATGATTTTGTACTTTATTATTTGCATATTTGTAATGAGTAAAGTGATGATTTTTCAAGGATTTTTACGTCAAAATAACGATATCAAGTTACGGTAAAGGCATGTCATTATTAACAGAATTCAGAATAGCATCATTGGTTGTTTTCTACATTTTCATTTTCTTTTTGAAAATGTAAGAGAAACATGAAGCCGTTATTTATCAATAATAACTAACATGAACTATGTCAGTTTATTTTTAGCAATTTATTTTTTATCTATATTTCAGAGATAATTATGTCTGCGTTTTGTAGTAGAACTAAACAAAACTTGCACTTTTTAAAAAAGAGCAATGCAAATTACTGTTTTCTTTATTTAGGATATGAAATAATGGTTCAACACTTGAAATTACAGGTAATCAAACTATTTCTGCATTGTACAGTCTTCTGTAAATTTCTACACTGTTAAAAAAGTTCCTGAAATTTTACGGTAAATGTTACTGGCATCCATGTTGCCAGTAACTTTTACCGTAAAATCCTATTTTACTGTAAAATTTTACGGTAGAAAAAACGAGAGTAAAAAAACGAAAAACGCGAGCAGCAGCTTTTGATCTCGAGACCGCAGGATTGGCAGGCGGCTTTGATGCCCACCATATGAGTCGGGACGCTTCGAATGACGGGAAATACGGTGTTATATGCTTCGGACTGTAAGTCATGTGGTGTATCAATTAGCGATGCAATCGTTTATTTTCTTCGGTACAATTTACTGTATTTTTTTCGTGTACTGTAAACACTCCATTTTACAGTGATAGTTACCATAAAAGATTCCTGAATTTTTAACAGTGTAAATTTTGTACCAGGATTTTAGCTTATTTTAGCTAAACCCTGGAAAATAAAGCAAAGTTTGGGTTTAAGATACATTATGCCCTATCTTGAGTGCTTTCCATCTTTCTTTCGTTTTTACATAAAAATTAGCGAAAAAAGATTATTAAATCCTTTAAATGATTATAAAAACCTTAACAGTAAGCAGGATGTATATTTGTTTGTAGTTTCCGTTTTTTAGACATTGTAAAAGAAAGCAATCAAAACATATAGTGAGGAGAAGAGATTCAATTCGGAATTGTATTAGAGCATATCGTCTACTCAGAGCAACAGAAAGAAGGTATAACTCTAAGATATCTTACTTTTATTTTGAGGCGTCAATATATGCTGTCCATAAAACTCGTTTAATAAGTGATTTGACTTGTCCTTTCTCAGCCAAGAATAATATTAACAAATTAATAAAACAATCAAAGAACGCAAATTGAGATCTAGTACAAATATGGTGCCTACTCATCCGCTTCCCCCCCCCCCTCCTTCCCGCTGTTAAAAATACTGAGGAGCACTGGGATCAAAAAATAAAAATAAATAAATAAATGAAGAAAAACTTCCATAGGATTTCTTCTTGTTGTTTAATTTACTTTATTTATTTATTTGTTACTCTGAAATGTTCTTGTTCAGTTTTGAGCAGTTCAAAGAAATTTAATTTCTGGTAAAATGGAGATATTTCAGTCCGATAGAAAACAGTGTTGAATGTCGCAACCGCGTCGGTATCAGGAAAGATGAACTTGAAATAGACTTTATATTAAAACTCTTGAATTACAATATGATACATATGAGGCAGTGAGAAGCAAAGAGATGCAAGTGGCAAAATTAAAAACTTGGAGATAACCAGTACACATGGTAGGAGAACCTCTCATCTGTCTTGGGGCAAGAGATGGTACTAGCAGTCCTGGTAGGTGCTGCTTTACAGCATAATTTAGAAAAAAAAATCAATGAAAGCCTACCTAAGAGCTAATTTTTAAACGCGTTTTACTCAAAACTTGAAAATGTCCACTTGCATCCATTTGCTTTTCACTGCCTCATATAGTATGTTTCTATTCTTATTACTTTCTGGATACGTTTTGAGCAAGTAAAAATATGATCCACGCGATTTGTTTCCCGAACTGTTTTTCGGAATAAAAAAACTCCCAGGGAAAAATAACTAAATTTCCAATTTTTTTAAAAAATGTATCTAAGTATGTACTAGCAGAAATATAACGGTATCTTCCCATTCATATAACACTAACGATATTCAGGAATTGAATGATGGACTTTATATTATTTATAGTATAAATGATTATTGATAAGTATTTTTTCTTCTTTTTTTTGCGTTTCTATATTGTGAACTTGTAAGTTTTTTTTGTTCGATTTAAATAATAAATTCTTTTTCCGACCCTTTTGCGTACTAAAGTTTCATAAAATCAAAATACACTTTATTGGGTAATTAAAAACTGTTTTAGTATTCCTCATCTTGATAATAAGTCAATCAAGAGCACTCATTTTTCTGCACAGTGAAACCCGATCATTTTTTTTTTTTCGTGCGAAGTACAGTTAAAATCCTGACTGAAATTTAATCATCATTCACTTTTAACACAGCAAGAAACACAAAAGTTAGATCTCAAAGAAAAATGCAAACTAAAATGCTTTATTAAAATTTAAGTTTTCTGACAGTGAAAATACGATTCATCCTATATTTTAATTCGCGTAGAGACGAAGAATAGTTATTTTGTGAAATGAAATCTATTGCCTGAAACCACGTCAGCAAAAAACTAGTTTGCCTCATTGTTACTATGCGTCATAGGTACGAATTTATTTTTCAAAACAATCTACAAAGGAAAATGTTATTAAAAAGAAATATAATCTTTAAACATTTCGAGATGCGTCTCACGATGCGTAACCAATACTGTTTTTTTTTTTTTTTTTTTTTGCAAAATAAACTACGTAAGGAAAAATATGGATGAAAAACAGGGTTAAGATTACTTTAGCCACAGTTCATTGTACCTTTGTAAAAAGCCTAAGATATTAATTCTTTTTTTTTTTCCAAATGTAAAAACGAAGGTCAGGTTCAGATTGTATTTTGCTTTTGAAAGTTATTCTGCAAACAATTCTTATATTGTTCAGCACATTTTAAACTAAGCTGGTTGGTCTTCAGTATTATTTTTAGAAGCTATAAACCCTATTCATAACATAACTTTGACAAAGAGCAAGGGCATATTTTCTGATATGCTGGACCTTTCTTTCTTTCTTTCCTTTTCTTTTCTTTTCTTTTTTTTTTCTTTTTTTTGAAGTCGTTAAAATTTGTGCCTGCTCAAAATTATCCAGCTCTGTATTGCGAAAACTTTAATACCAAAAAAAAAAAAAAAAAAATCCCTATGCTGTATTGAACCAGATTTAAATTTATTAAGTAAATTAGAATGTTTTCTTCAAATTAGTAGCAAAAAGCAATTTATAATGAGTAATTAAAATAAAAATATGAATTACCACATTGTTTAATTTTAATTAGGGATATGTCGTTCATGAACGAATGGGTCAAAAAGAACGAATCTTTAACTTGAACGGACTCGTTCGTTCACTTAAAAATTGAACGACCGTTCATTTGAACGGTGAGCAGTTTGGAATATTGGAACATTGTATCGATACACTTTTGACAAAATAGCATTTTTATTTTTATTCTAAATTTTAACTCTCAATCAATATCGAATTTCTCTTTTCTCAGTTGCACTACAATATATTCACTCAAACCTTTTTACTTTCTGCTTTATTCATCATTATTCTTCCATCGTTGCAGTTCATTTGCAATTTTCCAATGTGCCCATTAGTAATGTTTGGGCTACTCAGGGGAGCCCCCCTAAGAGCTAAGGCACGCCCCTAAATATCGTGAAATCGACACCCCAAAAAAGGAAAATCCTCCTCAGAACACACCTACACCCCCTCCAAAAAAAAAAAAAAAAAAATCAATGGCGCAGTTTGCGCCATGACCTCCTCTAGGTGAGAACCCTTGGAGCTGCTAACAAAATGTTTGATCCTTCCACAAAATGTCCCACGCACCTTGCTGAAATCTTCCTCACGCTTTCTGTCGCCAAAATTATTTCTAAAAATACCTTTTATAATTTTTTCTGGCAATTGGCAAATCTTTTGTCTTCTATAACATCCCTATCATCTGCCGTCCACATTGATGTGGGTTTATTTTTCTGATTATTACTGTCTAATTTTTTTCCTATTTCAAAAAGTGTTGCGGCTTTTTTTTTTCTGTTCTCATCAGTACTGTGGAATAATTTTGAAACTCCCTAATATTTTTGGGTGCCTTTTTTTAATTATGTTATCCGGTACTCCGGCTGAGTTATCGATATATTTTTTGTCACTTTTTTCGCTATACGTGGTGTATTGGTAATACAGTGGTGGCTAAAATTATAGGGACAAAAGAAAACTAACCAAAACCTTTACAGCATTTGATCGCAAAGTTATGCAAATTTTATGACTGGAAAGTAATGCTAAAAAAACATTTTTTATTACTTTTATCGGATATACACCCTTGTGCAAATTAATTGAATCAATGTATTTTTTTCATCAATTTTAAAATTATTCCTAGTATTCTTCACCAATGAAACTAAAATTTGAAAAAATATGGATGGGATGTCTAAATTGTTTACTTAACATCAGTTTTCTCCAATCAGAGGGTTTCTGAGAGCGCATGTGCAGGAACTTCCATAGATGAAACTAGCAACTATGATCACGTCAGTTGAGATTTCAATGTTGTCAGCGATGGATGTGACGTTATGAAAGCGTACAAAGATTGTTACTCTTCCCAAACATACGCCAAAGACTTATAGAGAGATTTCAAAGATAGTTGACGATAGTATTACAATTGTAAGCCGCATTATAAAACAAAATAGAGAAACAGGATCCATACTTCCAAAACGGAGAGGAAAATGTGGCCGAAAATTAAAAACAACATCAAAATACCTTTTTTCTACTTATGCAAAGTAAAAAGGACTATCCAAAGGCTAGTGCAGCACTTAATAAAGATTCAAAAGAGAATGTAACAAATATTAGTTCATTTAATGTTCTGAGTTACCTTATTGCAGCGAGTCGGCCAGTCTGTCGAACTATGAAGAAAAAGATTCTTACCTAACGATTGAAGAAAAAGCACTACTTCAGGGCGTTAAAATATAAGAATTGAACTGTTGAAAATTGGAGGCAAGTGCTTAGCGACGAAAGTCATTTCATTGTCCAAGACCAAAGAATTTAACACGTGTGGAGACCTCCCAGACGAAAGAACATGAACGAATTCGTATAACTCCCTCAAAAGACGATGTTTCGGGGTTGTTTCGATAACAATGGGGTCGTTTCTTTGCAGCCGGTTAAGGGTATGATGCGTTCTGAGCAATATATAACTATTCTGGAAAAAAAGATTTTACCTGAGTGGAAAAAAACGATATCAAGATTGAATGGCATTTCTCAGCAGGATTTAAACCAATTCATACGGTCAAAATGGTCAGGAAATTCATGTCTGAGAATCAAATTGAGGCATTGGAATGACCCGGGAACTTTTCTGATATCAATTCAATCGGTAATCTTCGGGTTATATATTCCAGGCCCCACAATGTATGTCCGTAAAAATTTTTAGGTCCAGAGATTTTCTCTTTAGAATCTTGATCTCTAGGTGTTCTAATGTGAGAATATCTTGGGTAGACATGTTCAATCCTGCGCGAAGTAATTTTACAGGACCTCAAAGATAGCGGCCATTTTGGTTCACTTGCTCATTACGTTTTTCGCAACGTGCGTACCTATAAATTTAATTTTAGTTTTGAATTGAAATTTTTGTGGCCTAGAAAGTCGATTAATGTAATAGTTACGTCATAAAAGCCGCTCTGGCTATTTCCACAATTTTTACGTGAGATATTTCTGACGTTTTTTGTTTATCATTCTCGTTACTAAAAAGTGTACAAAAATTAATAACTCTAAATGAAACCAAACGATTTTAAAGTTTAAAATCCTTTGTGTAAATCAATATTTTTCAAGGTCACCAGCGCAGTCAGCAATAACCTTCTGGAGGGTTTTTTTTTTCAATCAAAAATACATTTTGAAGAAGTTTTTTGGATGAAAAAACCTTCTGAATGGGTTTTATCGATCAAAAAAACATTCTGAAGGGGATTTTTTGATCAAAAATACCTTATGAAGGGGACTTTTTGATCAAAAATACCTTATGAAGGGGACTTTTTGATCAAAAATACCATATGAAGGGATTTGTTGATCAAAACAGCCCTTTCATGTGCATAAGCTACTGTATTAAAATTTGCATTCATGTTAAAACCAGTGGCTATAGGGTTATTTTTCATCCGACCCCCCCAACCTCCCCCCTTGCTCCACCACTGTTCAAGGTTATTCATCGTCTGCTATCAAAGTAATTGTTTTCGAGTAAAAATATTCCACAGTTCCAAAAACTTTTTGTTTCATGTTTTTCTGTGACAATAACTGTTTAAGTAATGGATATTTCTAAACTGAGTTCAGAAAGTTTTAGTGGGCAATTAAAGGCATCTTGGGGACAGTTTTAACAAACGAATATGTAGTTTTCAAAAGGAATAAAGAGAAAAATTATGTTCTCCGACAAAAACGAGTTCGTGAAGCTGCTGAAATACGCAATATTGAAAAACGCTGCAAGAAAATATAGTGTGTCATTGCAGCAACTAGTGCTACAAGAAATACACGCTAAGGTGAGGTGTGGTAGAAAAAAATGCTCAGACAAGTTATTTGGAAAGTGAAAACAATGTTTGAGAAAAATCAGAAAGTACTGAAGGAGAACCAAATCAAGACGAAGTTTTTGACAGAGTAGTAAATCTTAACAGCGATATGAATCTTTCTGCTGCGAGTTTATATGCACATCCAAACTGTGTAAGTTCTTATGTTCAAAAGTATGAGCGAGAAACCAATGCACAGTCTGGGCAACATCTATCCTCAAAATTTGAACTGTGCAATATTAAAGCATCTTTTAAATGCTGGGCATGGGTTTATTCTTTCAGAAATAAAAGACTTAATGTTCAATGTATTTGAAAATGCATCATTGGTTTATATTAATGAAATAAAACTATTTCTCGTAACAAAGTATAATGAAAGGATTCTTTTCTGGGCTTCTGAAAGAAAGAATGACTCTTTGGTTGTTTTTTCTAGACAATAATCTCCAAACGTACTTGCTGCTGCTTTTAGCTCACAAGAAGCTGCAGAAAATCATTGAGAATCTTGAGAAAATCATTATAAGATGTTGGATTTAGACTACAAGAGACGTTCTGCTAAGCGAGTAAAGATGGTTCAGAATGCTCTTGGGTCAAATGATGAGGAAAAATGTCAAATAATGATTCAATCGCTACGCACAAATATTGAAAGCTTGAAAACAGATATTGAGTTTTTGTTAAGGGATGTAGCAACAAATCAAAACTGTGCTGGTATTGGGAAGTGTTTCGTTCACTGGTATCACTTGTAAAACACTTGATTATTGCTGATCGCGAAGAAAATTACAAATTATACGTTCAGACTGTTAAATTATTGTTTCCAGTCTTTCGTGTATTTGATTGCATCCTTTATCTACTATGCAACATGGTACGTAGAGAGGATAAGGGCGCTAGAAAATGAGTGTCCCTCCCTGTGGGAAAAATTCATTCAAGGTAAATTTGTTGTTAAAAAACAGAATATTAAATTCAATGCTTTGAAGTCAGAGATTAAGTTGGAAGAAACGATTCAACGGTCACAGAAAAGTGTCGGAGAAATTGCAGGGCAGACGAGAAAAAGTATGTTGCCGAGTGGTATTTAGAGTATCATGAAAATTTAATGATATGCAATGTGTTTCGTGGTCTTACTAGTTCTCACTTAATGGATCACTGTGAGAGTGTCCCGCTTCATTTTTTTAACAGGCAATTGTAGCCAGTATTTTGATGAAAATGTCAAAAGACTTGTTGATTTTATGTATCATTATATAAATCCCTATGAGATTTCTGAAACAGCAACTTGACAGCCTTCTCACTAAACGACTTGTGAATGGTAGTGTCAAGATTCGCCTTCTCAGCATCATGAATATCATGAATCATTGATTAGAATAGTACCGCCAGTTTAGACTGGATACATTTTGTTTCAAAAATTGTCTGATTTACTTTCGACAGTCAACCTACCACGCTTTGATGCGCACAGTTCTTTATAAAATATCACTTCTAAGCTAATGGGAAAGAATCAACTTTAACAAGGGTGCAGAAACATGGAAATAGCGAAAGAAAGGGGAGAATGCGTTAAAAATATTTTAGCTAACGGCTTGTTTCCAACGAACACATTATGTGATGGTCAGGGGCGTGAACACAAATTTTGGGTCCCGTCACAAATTACTTTTCCGGGCCCCGTTCCATATTGTTTACCCATATATTTCACCCCTAGTTTTAAAAGTATTGGGGCCCCTTCAGGCTAAGGCACAGGCCAACATGTTTCTCATCTCCCCTCCCTCTTTTCACGCTCCTGGTGATTGTGATTCACCTACCAAGCTAGATTGCAGAAATATCTATTACCGGAACATTTTTTATTTAGCAAAGTAACCTTAATAAAAACTGCCCTCGTTACATATTTCATGTGACAAGTCCGCTGAATAAAGAAAACTTTTAGCGAAGTTATCAGCAATGTTCTGCATGGATTCATTTCTGTATGCTCTTTTCACGAACTTCATGTTATGTTCGATAGTTATTTGCAGCATTTTGTGAAATACTCTGAAAGGATGAGAAGAGAACCAACTAAGGGCACAACAAACCTTGCTGTAATTGGCAGAAAAACTATAGTACCTATGCAGGTAGAAAATTTCTGGTCTTCAGTATCAAATAAGGAAAATTTACAATAACTAGCCAGGACCGAATTACCAAATAGGCAATGTAGGTAGTAGCCTAGGGACCCCGAGGTCCTGAGGGGCCCGAAGAAATATCAAAGTTGAAAGTACAAAAAAAACAGTTACATTTCTTCAAAAAAAAAGGGGGGGGGGGGGTGCTCCTTCCTTGTTTGTATTCAATAAAAATATATGTGTTGCGCGTTGGGTGTGAAAAATTTAGATGCTACAGACCCCCGCTCCTGTTTTCTGACCTCGCGATGGCTCTAGGGGGCCCCATCACTTCTAATGCCTAAGGGTCTCCGACTCCTTGATCCGGCCCTGTAACTAGCACGCAAAGAAATAAAAGAAATGTCCAAAAATGCCACATTTCCAGCGATTGCTAGCGGTTTAACAGTTAATGAAAAAACAATCTGCAATACTTTTCATTGGAGATTTGAGACAGATAATTGAAGAGCTTAATTAGAATAACTCATTATAAGATGCAGATCTACGAATTTTTCCAAAGACTGGCCTGATAAAAATTGTTCAAAAGGAGTGGTTGCGGCATCAAATGATACGGACGTCCGTCGTAGTGCAATAACATGCAATGCAAAAACAGATCGTAACCTTTTTTAAAAGTAACTAATATTGTACTTTTCGTTTATTGTGTTGTTGAAGAAACATGTATGCGATAAACATGAGTTTAAAATGAGCATTTTAGATTAGTTATTAATTTTTGTACACGTTTTAGTAACTAGAATATTCAACAACAAATGTCAGAGATATCTCCACGTAAAATTGTGTAAACAGCTAGAGTGGCTTTAATGACATAATTAATACATTAATTGACTTCCTAAACTCCAAAAACTGCAGTTCAAAACTAAAAGTAAATTTGTAGGTACGCCCGTTGAGAAAAACGTAATGAGCAAGTGAACCAAAATGGCCGCTTTCTTTGATGGCCTGTAAAATTATTTCGCGCAGGATTCAACATGTCTACCCAAGATATTCTCACATTAGAACACCTACAGATCAAGATTCTAAAGAGAAATTCTCTGGACCTAAAAATTTTTACGGGACTACATTGTGGGGCCAGGACTAATATGCAATAATCGCCTATTGCATACGGCCTGTTCAGCTAGTTAAAAAATATTCTCTGTGCTAATTCATGTCTGGTACAAGGACACAAATATTATAAATGATAGTAAAAAATGGTGGATTCCACGCCGATTCGTATCCAAATATTAATAAAAAACCCTGGACACCCTATTATGTACTAAATCTTGTAATTTTATATAAATTTAAATAAAATACCATTTATTTTTAGTTTTCCTGATTTTTTGAGCTTGTTTCAATTAATTTGCACAAGGTTGTATATAGGAATTTCGTAATCATTGAATGAAGTTTGAGTTTAACATTTCTGTAATGTGGATAAAATTATCCCGCTTATTAGAATAATTTTTCCTGGAAAGTTGACTATTCCATTAAGAGGATTCGACTGTATTTTTTTTTTCTGTCAAATTAGATTTACAATAAAGTACAACGCGAAAATGTCATAAAAAGGAATTAATGTTTTAATTTCTGTTAAGAGGTTCTACACACAACGCAATCAGTCAATTGGATCACTATATACCAACAACGCCACTATAACTACGACCATCACTATATACGACTGTATCTTTTACCCACTTCCCACACAAAACAGTGCGACACGTGACTCACTTCATACCAACCACAAAGACAGTTACATGAGAAATGTCAATTCACAGAAAAGTCAAATCAATAAGTAATCATGTTTGGTGAATGCATTTAATTAATTAAGTGCAATCATTAGTTTCAGTACATTCATCATTTGTACATTCGTGCATTAATTGTTTGAATTCTTCAAGATTTCCACGACGTCAAGCAGCTCTTTTTGTATTCCATTTACATAACAAAATTTACTGAATTATTGCCTTAGAGTCATAAATAAAACATATCTTATAATAATGATGAATGTTATCACTGTTGTCTGATTCAGAAAACTTCCAGAATGATTTACTGTGTGTTTTCGATTCCCTAATATCCGTCAGTTATAATTGAATTTCAAACTTTCATACGAGTCTGGAAAGTTAAGGAGTGAAATGCCGAGTTGGAAATAAGTTCAAGTTAAGAAATGTTTCTGAAAATGGTAATCCTGTTTAGGGAAGCATGATAGAAGGGCTTAAATCAAATTCTTTATTTACAGTATATTTTACCTTTCCCAACTCTGACGTACGCAAATTGAATTTAAAGTGGATGCTCGATTTAATGCCGAGGACTCAGAGTGACAACGAGAATATTTTGACATCTTTGGAGAAATTATTAAAGAATTTCTTAGGAGATATGAATAGGAGAAGCAGCTATCAAATACGATTATTCAGAATGGAGAAATTGAAATGTTGAGCCATTCATTCCGCTTGTGCTTTCTTTTGAGATTAGTATTTTATAAAGTGAGCATTGGATTAAGTATTTATTTCTTCCAAGATTAGGGATAAAAATAATACAAAGAAGACTACTTTAGTGCTGATTCACAAGAACGAGAGGTTGATGGTCCAAAAATTAACTAACGTTAAATTAACTGTGAAATATATTATTTGTTCTTCATTCACGACTATTTCTGAATCCAAAAGTGGAATCTAATGGAAAAGCAATGTTTTCTTCAGGGAAATAGTTTTTGTCCATTATCATTTATCAAAATGAATTACAAGTAACTTTAAACAAGAACTTTTGTCTAGAACTAAACGAGCCTACTTTCCCGTATACCCATACTACTTTCTAGTACATCATCTATATTCTTAAAAATAGCTAAAATCGCAAATTGTTTCAAGCATATTTTTTTAATACTTTAAGCTGATTTCTAGGCATAAAATATGCCTAACTCATCTAACAAATTAGATGAGTAAAAAATAAATAAACGACAAATAAAATAGCAGCACCTTTTAAACAAAGCAGCTAATAAACTTTTTTCTATTAAAAAAAATCTTTAACCGTTCAAAATTATGGAAAATATAGTTAATTAAGGTTTGACTTGAAGAAAAAAAAAATGCATTTTGACATAGAAAATTTGATGTTTGAACAAAACATACTTTGACCAACAATAATGTTTGTTTTCATAAATGTTATGAATGAGAAATGACATGCAGACCTGCCTACACACAATTTCCTATCTAATAATGCGTCTTTTGAAGCTCAGTTTAAATTTTCTTTTAAATTCTCTAAATAATAAACCTAATGACAGGTCTGCAAAATTATTGTTTTTCAAAAAAAAAAAAAAAAAGATTACGCTTATCTTGAGATCATTTGTCCTTTTGCTTTCAAAAACAACATCCATTTTTTTCTAATCGCGTTTTTTTTTTTTGGCAACATTTGGCAACATTTTCGCAACATTTGGCAATCATACTTTTGCTCATGTATTACCTAGTTACAGGTAATTTTTCACATTTAAACATATTGAAAATTATCTAATCTTAATGATTTACATTGATTCTTCAGCAATCATATTTTTTATTTGTTTAAAATAATTACAATTATTTTTGCCAGAATGCACTAGAAACTACATTGTTGTTTTTACAAAATATTATGGTACACTTTCTAGACATAAATCACCAACGTGCCACTTTAATAACTTTGTTATTGATGTGCTCCATACATAAAATGTACCATGTGTGTGATGTGTGTATGAAAGATTGGAACAAATTTTAAACAACGGAAAACTTAAGTACGTACTTTATTTTTCCTTTTGAGACTTCCGTTTCAAGTTCTTCTTTTATGTTTAATCTCAGATCCATCTCTTGTTATAAACCAACGATTGTTGGTGACTGTGTTCCTGTCTCATCTTCCTTGATGTATGCGCTCCATATCTTTGATGGAACCTTTCACCTATTTCTTCACTCACTCATCCTAAATTTTCTGTAAAAATTTCCAAATATAGAAATGTAATTTGATAGTCATTGAGAATCCGAAACCTTAAAATTTACTTTAAAGTGCTTTGCAATTTACTTTTTCCCAGGATTCATTCTCCTTCTCTGTCATGCTAGTTTTAAATTAGTTATCAGTTTTTTTTATGCAAATTTCAACTACAGAGAATAATAAAATTGATTTAAACTGATTACCTACGCATATTCGATAGAATAGAAGTTAAAAAAAAAAAAAAACATGCAGTAAAATTTGAAACTGGACATTTTAAATTGAACTATCCCGAATTCAACAATCTAGGTTTATCCTGATTCAAAATCGCAGCAATACATTTTACTGGTCGATTTTTTTCTATAAAATGGCTACCCACATAAATAAAAGAAAATTCATTGAAATCCATTTTCGTCATTGCGGATGACCACTGCTGTGTTGAAAAGCCTCATAAAAGCATAAACAAATGAAATATAAAAAAAAATAATAATAAGTAAAACAAAACCAATGAGTTTGCATGTTAAATCAAAAAGCACTACACAAGAATTTTCTATTCTACGGCAGGGATTAATATATATGTAGAACATTTCATCATCGTGCATTTATTAAAATGGTATTATTAAGCATTTTCGTTTACCGATATGAAATAATTATGCCTGACATGATTTATAAAGCACGTCATTTTCGATTACTGAACATACAGTTAACGATTTATGTCATTTTGAGACTTTCAAATTAATATTTATGAGCAAATTATTCAATTCCGTATCAGAAATATTTGGGGAGAAGTAAGTGCTTAATGTCTGTCTCTATAAGTGATGAAATTCTACGAATTCGTCAAAATGATTACAGATTGAATTACCTATTACTTTCCGTGAATGAGTAATGGAAAGAAGATTTATTCAGCAACTGTCGTAAGTAAAATAACTTGGCTATATATATCAGAAATTTTCTAGCAGTGTTTTAACTAATCAGTAAAGTTAGAAATTAAAAACACATCTTTTAATAACGCTGTGTAGTTAGTTTATAGTTAAATATTGTTTTGGAGTCTAAAGGACTGTATTGTGATGTTTTCAAAACCAAGTAAAACTAAAATATATTTTTAAACACCTTTGTAATACAAAGGAAGATTGAAAGACATGTAACAATTTTATAGTCAGCATAATATTTGAATATTTGCGCAGCTTATATGGGATACTGAAACAGTTTTTTTTAATTCCTTTTTAATGCTGTTTTTTTGCAATGTAAAACATGTACGGTCCATGGTACTACACACACAAAATGATAGAAAATTTACTGAAACTGTAACTTACTCTTTTTTAGTTTAAAAGTTTAATGTCATTTCAGTATTTTGTAGTAAATTAAAAATCGTTTTTTTTTCTTCAATTCTCATTTTTGAGATTTAGTTTTGAAATTTAAATTTTTTAAGATTTGTGATAAATGTTTAAAACCTCACATTTTTTTCCGATCCTTCAGAATAGTAAATTTTATTTATTTTTACTCTAAAAAAGATAAAAAGCAGAACTTTCTTGTGCGAATACGCCTGTTAAACCTTCAATTAAATTTTCCATTTATGAAAGTTTCATCCTTTTTTAATAATAACCTACTGAATGCAAGTAGTTCCTACTTTATTTTCTAATCTGATAAATAGGAATGATTGGTATGCGTTGGGCACCTTACTTTGTATGGAAAAAAGGGTTTAGAGTCAAGGCATCTGGAATATTTGTGCCACGCATAAGCGGCAGTTATGAAATTTGGAAGAAAAATGCAGTAAAACATGTCGTAAAATAGGCGTTTTATTGCTTATAGGAGAATTTTATGTCCTTCTATGCTGTTGATAGATGCACTGCCAAAGTCAGTTTTCAAAAAACTTCGCAAAATGCCGAGATACGGATAGAGGAAATTATAAACAAATGCATTTGCTCTAAAGGTGTAAAACTCGCATCAACGTTAGATACAAAGTATACACGAACATATCTGCAACAGAACCACATATGTTATGAAAAAACGGTATAATAGAGTTTGTAATTATAATGTACATAAGTTAATTATGCTATGCTGTAAATAAAAAAAATATGCATAAGAGTGTTCGTGGGTTAACTTAACAAATGTTTTTTCTAAGGCTGCGGAGTCGGAGAAAGAGTTGAAGAGTTGGAGTGGGGCTGATTTTGAGTTAAAGGAGTCGGAGTTGGATTGATTTTGGGGTAAAGGGGTCGGATGCGGAGTTAGTAATCAAAGATTTAACGTACCAAAAGTTGAAGTTGGTCATTTTCCCTCCTACCCCGCAACCCTGTCTTTGCATGCGGAATCAGAGTCGGGCTGATTTTGGGGTAAAGGAGTTGGAGGTTGAGTCAGTAGGCAATGTTTAAGGTACCAAAAGTTGGAGTCTGTCACTATCCCTCCTAACCCGCAACTTTGCCTGTGCATGCGGAGTCGGAGTCAGGCAGATTTTGGGGTAAAGGAGTTACAGGCGGAGTCAGGAGGCGAAAGTTTAATATACGAAATATCGGATTCTCGGTCATTTCCTCTCCTAGTACGTAACTCTGCCTGTGCATGTGAAGTCGGAGTCGGACTGATTTTGGGGTAAAGGAGTCGGAGGTGGAGACATTAGGTAATGGTTTAACGTACCAAAAGTCGGAGACAGCCATTATCCCTCCTAGCCCGTAACTTTGCCTGTGCATGCAGAGTCGGAGTCGGACTGATTTTGGGGTAAAAGAGTCGGAGATGGAGTCATTAGGCGAAAGTTTTATGTACCGAAATTCGGATTCGGTCATTTTCCCTCCTAGCACACAACTCTACAAACGCATGCGGAGTCAGAATCGGATTGATGTGAGGTAAAGGAGTCGGAGTCAAAGATTCTGAACCTTCCATAATCGGTCATTTTCTCTCCGACTTTGCAAGCCAGATTTTTTTATTCGAAAATATTTTTTTCTTTTTCTTTTTTTTTTAAAGATAACATTTAGTGCCATCATGGCACTAAATTAACTCTTATACTTTCTCAGGCTTTTTTTAAATCGTTTTACCTTAAACATTTATTTGTAAATTCTGAAAGCCTATGCTACATTTCATTTTAAAAGGAAAAAGAAAGAAATGCTTAGGTTAAGCGATTCAAACGAAAACACGCTTTTTATTATCCGTCGTTTCTTGAAAGCAATTATTTGTTAAATTATATGCCGTTCTGCATAAAAAACAAAAACTTTATTTTTTAAAGGTTTATCGTTTTCAATTGTTGAATTTCTACGCTTTAGAACAAACTATTTTCACATTTTCAAAAACAATCAAAGAAAGAAAAAAACAAGTTCAGCTGCTATGCCGATGGTTGTTTATAAAGTTATGGGTCCTGACGCTCAATCGTCAGAAAAACTAAGATTGAAATTGGTTTTAAAAGTGCCCATTATCTTTGCAGCTGCTATGCACGCCTACAACTGCAAGCGAGAAGACAAAGCGTTACGCAAGACGACTTTTTCTCCGAAACAAAAACACCAATTCTAAATTTCCAGGTATTAGTCAGACGACTCGATTATTTTTTGTACTCTTTCCGCCCCTTTTTGCTAGGATAATTTTCTCGATGGAATTCACGGATTGAGTTTAGTATAAACATTCTCACATTGAGGGTGGTCGCTTGCCAGTATAAAAAGCCGGTAGCCAACCTGACTGCTGACAGTAGCTTTTGCATTGGCCATTCTTGCAGTCGTCTGGAAGGAGTCTGAGGAGCTTTACCAACTTCAACGCTGTGTTGACTGAGACAGGTGTTAGAATTCCGAAGGTGCTACGTTGCAAAGGACATGGGCATTTTTAAGTTGGGCCTTGCAATGAATTGAATTGATTTTTTTTTAAACTCGATGTGTGAACTCTCTGGATATTTCAGATTTTTTTTTTTTCATTTTCCCTCAGAATGCGTCTTTTGTTCGTTTTTGTTCTTAAAAGATTATTTTATCAGTTTTGTCAGCAGAAAGAAGATGACTCTTTAATTCATGTAATCGAAGCAATGCAGATATGCTTCGGCGTCTAAACAACTTCGATTGTAGAATATATTTGCAGTCTCCATGGCATGTAACTTTTTCTACATAAATGACCTAGTTACTAAACTGATCAAACTCTAAAAAAATGAAAATTCTCAAGATGATGACTCTTCAATTCATGTAATGAAAGCAATATGCAGGATAACTTTTGGCGTCTTGACGACTTCGATTCTAGTATGTTTTTGCAGTCTACATAGCATTTGTAACTTTTTGGACATGAATGATCTCATTACTAAACTGATCAAACTCAGAATAGATGAAAACTCATCTTTAGTTTCGATCTGTTTTGCATAAAATCACTTCAAGTCTTTTTTTTCAAAACTAAGCTTGCCATACTAAACATATTCGAACCGTAACAGAAGCGAAAAAGTTATTGCTCAAAGTCTGGGACATGTTGTAATACGTCGTTACGCAGTGTGAGTGTTACTAAAAAACGCTAAACAATTAAAATTACTATTCTAATGACCATGATTTATCGGAGATGAAGAAATGCGTTAAAGAACATAATTGTTTCCAGACTTGGAAGAAAATTATTTTTGCCGCTACACTCCTATTGCGAGTACTTTGCTTTTTTATCCTCTCAAGGCCTGCGTAAAGGAAAGCAACTGCAGACTTTCAGGGTGAGTAGATAATTAGTAATTTAACAAAGTTTATTGTTTTGAATAATCTTTTCAGAAAAAAATAATCTAAATTATTCCCAGCGTAATTCTTGAAAATCATTTAATGAAGAATGTTTTATGTAAGTAATATTTTATTTATTAAAATAATGATTTTTACAAACACTTTATGGTTCAACTTGAAGTATTTTTACTGTTAATGGCATTGTAAACCTAATCTTAGAATTCAATTCTTTAGTATACATAGACCGACGTGTCATTCAAACGAAAATTGTAAATGTTAATTTTCGGGTTTTAATAGAATTCAAATTTTATTTACAGTATATTTAATACCCTTATATTACTTGTTTAAGCGCTAATTACTTACTACAAATCTGTTAGCTCGCGTTATATTCTAGTTATATTTATAGTTAACGTCTTGAATTTTAACAAATGTTTTACTTTATTAAAAAATTTGTTAAAATTCAAGCATTAATCGATCGTAATTTTCAAGCATTAATAGTTAATGCTTGAAAATGAAAAAAGGGTACAAAACTGCTGTACTTTTGCATTAATGAGCAATTTGTGTTTTTTCCTCCTATTTATAACTATATTTTTCTAAATCCCATTTAATCTATTTTTCTTTTATGTGGGAAATCCGTTTCATCAAAATGAAACTTGTAGTTAATAAACTAATATAACTGCCTTTATTTTTTTTTTCAAAGAATATAAGCATTTTTTTTACTACTTGAATTACGGCGGTCTTTGTAAATCTAGATGTACGGCGGTGGTCATTTTGACCATTTGAGAAGAAATCTGCATAGTTCCCAACTTAATATTATACATTTGTATAAATTAGTTTGCAAAAAACATATTTATAATAAATGTAGTTTATTTAAAGGATGTGTGATGAAGTACTTTTTAAAAAAATAAAAAACTCTCAAAATAACATTATTTTGAAAGTATGCTTACTGTCAAAGCCTTCAGTACTGCTTCAGTTGCATTTCAGAAGCTATCGGCTCTCTTTTATGTACAAAAACATGCTGAATGCTTCAGTTTCTTGCAATGATATGTTCTGATTCAATTTTGAGTTTCTGCTCTGTTTCAGTGTTGGTAAATGTGTTTGCAGCTCTTTTTTGCTTAAAAGGATCAGAAAAATGCCTATTCACACTTTAAGTGCAACCAAATAGCCTGGGTTTTAAATAAAATACTATTTACTTGATAAGTTTATATTATGGCACATCATGATGGTTTAGGAAAAGTTAAGAAAGGATTAAGCTTTTTGTGAAAATGCAGAGAAACATTTAGCAAAAAAGTTTGACTCTGGTCGTAATGACCCCGCTCGAAATTCTAGTGTTAAACATAAAAATTAAAGAATGGAAGAACTATCATCATCGTAAAGTCCTTTTTGAATTAAAATGTATTAATGAAATACGCACAAGTAATCTTAGAAAAATACTTTAATTTTACTTATTGAAAATTATATTTTTAAAAATATTTTTTAAATGCATAACACAAATATCATGAAAATATATAGCCTAAAATTATTAAAAGCTTTGTTTTTTTTTCTATTTTGTATTTTAAGCAACAGTATTTTTAATGTTAACTGCATTGTAAACCTCATCCTATAATACAATTCTGTAGTTTATAGACCGACGTATCTTTCGATCGTAAATTATAAAAGTGTCATCTTCATTGATTTACAGAGTATTTAACGCTTTTATATTGTTTGTCTAAGCACTAGTTACTTACTCCATAGATGTTAGAACTATTTTTATTAGTAGTTAATGTCATAACATTTAAGAAATTTTTTACTTTATTAATGATAATCAATGCTTGAAAATAGAAAGAGTATAATACATATCTGCTCCACTTTTGATAGAATGAACATTTTGGGTTTTTTCTTCCTTTTTGTATACACACTTTTTTCTTCTGAATCTAATTTTATGTGATTTTCTTTAACATGTGAAATCAGTTTTATCAGAACTAAACTTGCAATTAGCAATTTAACTGACTTTTCCACAATTACTTAATTTTTTGTTAAAAATTATAAGTGTTTATTTTAACATTTAATTAAAGAGTGTAAGATATTTCATCACCATAAAGTTCTTTGTAAAGTAAATATTATTAACAAAATATACACAGGTATATCCTTAGAAAAGAATACCTTTTCTTTATTGAAAATTGTCCCTGTAAAACTATTTTTAATAATTATAATATTAATATAACATACAAAATATGACCTAAAAAGTATTAAAGGACAATTTTGTTTATTTTGCCTGCCTTAGGTAGTCTTAGAGTAAAATGCGTCATATGTTTGCACTCATAAACGCTTATAGTGAGTCAGAAACCAAAATGCTCGAGACTTATGTATCGCTAAAAAAGCAGTTTCAATCATAATCATTCCTTTTTGTTTTTTAACAGTACGTAAAAAAAAAGTGATATGTTTTTGTGGTTTCATTTTGGTATTCTTTTAAATCCTCCCTCTCTTTTTATTAATTGTTAAAAACTCACAAGAGATTTAAGTAGATTCGGGATTTAGTTATAACTCAGTTCTATGTTAGTGTTGCTCCACAATTTAGTGGGCTTAACAGAGTTGAACATTGAGAAAATAATTGCGAAAAAAACATTTCGCATTTCAAAACTCCGGAAGATGAGAAACCATTTAAGAAATTGAACTTTTTAATTGTTTCTAAAATTTTTATAATTGTAGTATGCGTCACCTCCCCTCCTCTCCCCCATCTCGTTCACCCCTGCAGCTGTTGGAATAAATTGCTGGAATCGTTGGTTTATCGAGATGACCAATAGCATTTCTAAATTGAAGATTTTAAAAATGCACACTTTGCTACGGGTACTCCCCTCCCCCCCCCTTCCCGAAAGCAATGGCGCACTTTCCCCTACTCACATCCAACTTTTTGAAGATCTTCCATCCAAAAAAAAAGAAAAGAAAAAGAAAAACCCTCAATGACACTGAACTATTCTTTAAACACCTCTAAAACTCAAATGGTTTGGTCTGCACCATGACGTCGCCCTCCCCCCTAAGTCGGTATCCCTGCTTTCACTTTAGTAGCTGTAATTATTATAATAAAGTGCTGGAATACTTACCTATCGAGCAGTGTTTGCCAGATGGTTAAATCCGGATTTCCTCAATTACCCTTCTAACTTTTCTCTAAAAAAGCGATGTTTTCTATCAAAATTTCCCAAAATCAAAAAAAAAAAATCCACTATTATTTTCATAATATGAATCTATTTCCTCTAATATTTTTGTCTCTTAAAAGAAATTTTTTCCCCCAAATAGCCAAATTTTCTTATCAAATTCCCCAACTTTTTTTTTCATCCCAATGTCGCTTTTTTTTAAATCTTCTTTATCTTTATCTTTTTTATCTTTACTAATAATAAAGCTGAAAGTCTCTCTGCCTGGATATCTCTCTGTCTGTCAGGAACTCTGTGACGCGCATAGTACCTAGGTTCGGCTGATTTTCATGAAATTTGGCAAGGAATCAGTTTGTAGCATGGGGGCGTGAACCTTTAAGCGATTTTTCGAAAATTCGATTTTGTTCTTTTTCTATTCCAATTTTAAGAACATTTTCCGAGCAAAATTATCATAAGATGGACGATTAAATTACCAGGTTATCATAACGTGAGCAAGCCAATTGGCTTGAAATTCATCATGCATTATTTGTAAATATTTAGGGGGACCAAAATACCTTTTAATTTTTTACTACGGGCAAAGCCGTGCGGGTGCCACTAGTTATAAATACAAGCGCCTGACAGAGATATAAGAAATAGCCAAATTTGTTTTTTCTGCTTACATTTACTACTCTGCTTCTGTATGTACATTTAAGCTATGATTTTTGTATATATTTATCCAAGAAAACTCTTCATCACACTTATTTTTACCTCTTTCACGTATCTCTAGTTACTCACGCAGAACATTAATGCGAATTTCGTAGCATTATATTCCACATAATTTAAAATGCAAATTCCATAAAATTGAGCAAAGCTATTGTGCATTCATGAGGAGAAGACACTTCGGAACGCCTTCCCGAAAGCAGAGCTAATTTTAACGCGGGGGTGATCGCTACCGCTTGTAATTGAGACAACCCTAATTTTGGCGGGCATTTAAATTTGCGAAAATGTCTTTGTGTTCTTTCCTTTCGTTTCTAGCTTCGCGTAATTGTCGTCTACATGGAATCTTTACCTTTTAAACTGAAAATTTCAAAACTATAAATATTGTATTTACAAAAAAAAAAAGTAAGGTATTTTGTTTTCCGAATGAAATATTTCTATTAAGGATAGGCTTTCTGAATTTTAAACGATATCCTTTTAAACGCTAACGTTCTATATTCGAAATTGCAAGCGCGCTGATGAAAAAAAAGGGAGGGGGGGGGGGGATAGGAAAATTTCATTGCCACACAGACTGTGTCATTGAAATGCTTAAGTGTTGCGTTCTTTTTAAAGACTTAGTATCTCTATCTCCCTCTCTCTTTTCTTGAGGGAGGGGGGGAGGTGACTCAGCAGCTCTTAGTAGCTGGGTCTTTGATGCATCTGTATGGATTGTACAAAATTTCAGATCATATAGAGTGGATATACAGTCAGTAGACCTACAGTAGCAGTTATTTTTTAAAAAATGCTAAAAACATTATTCGAACAAAATTTGCCCCCCCCCCAAAAAAAAAAAAAAAAAATCTAATTGAACCAAAGACGGGGACTGGTCAATTGTTCAAGAAAAGATTTACAAATGAAAAATAAAAGTAAATAAGAAAACAATAAAAAATCACCTGAAATATATTAATGCAACTGACTATTAAAATCAAGATTACTTCTCTTTGTATTGCATGAATGTTAATATTTAGAAATATGTAATAATTTTCGGTACTGTATAAAAATTGTCTTTTGTTGGAATACTGTTTTAAAATTATAGGTTCAACGGTAAGGCCGTCTTAAGAGATGACGACTACCCCCAGGGCGAGTATTTGCCAGCGCGGGGGGGGGGGGGGTAACCAACTTCGTTTCTGGGGGGGGGGCAGAAACGAAGTTAATTATAACACTTCAGTACACAGTAGTTTAACCTCCACACGGATTGTCCATAAAAGATGTTACACTTTACCTTACCTTCTCCCCTCGTCACATCTCACGCAATGTTCGATGAACATATTGCTATAACGAACGCTTTTATTTGAACCAAATGTGTGAAGTACATTTCTTGTAATACCCTCCTTCCCCCTTGAGACTAACTGTCAGAAGTTCATGAACCTCGAACCCTCCCTCCCTACCCCTTTCAAGCGTGACATCATTTGTGAACGGCTCCTTAGATTTGCTTTAAATCACCAAAATCACAATGTTTTTATGAACATGTATGTTTTTAACAAAGAATCATATTGCACCCCGACAAGGAAAGTGACACAATTCAAAATTTGGGAAAACCGTACCGGCTATTGATTTAAAATCTAAATTTAATGCTCTTTTTTTTGACACAAAAATTGCAAAGTTAGCTCACCTAAATGATGCGGGGGGGGGGAGGGGGGGACAAGGTGCGATATGTTGAACAACTGAATAGGTTGACTATAGCAACGTTTCTTGCTAAAAATTACGCCTTTTACATTCAGAGTCAAGGACGGATCCAGAGACTATTCAAGGAGGGGGCGATTGACTTCACACCTTTACCCTTTTACAAATTTGAAAACCTCCGTGCCCCCCTTCTAAACACCATGAAAGATCGTCTCATTTCAGTTATTTTGGGAGGGGGGGGGTCTTCCTTTTCTACAAAATTGCCCCCGGAGGAGTGTACCAAACCCCATTCCTTACCATAACGCCATCAAAGGTGTCTAATAATAGTTTCTCTTTTTAGGGGGGGGGGGGACTACAATTTTCGAAACTTTCCTGAGAAGAGCCCTTGAACATTATAACTCTATTTAATATCTTTGAAATCGTCTAAAATTGAGTTTTTGGAACTTTGAAATACTTCCCGTAAGTTCGGATTCCTAATCACTTAAGTGTTAAGATATGTGCAACAATTTCATTTTCCAGACAACAAGAGCTTCGTAAAACTATTGAAGATAGGCTAAAACAATTTTCAACTTCAGTATCAAAAATATGCTGAGGAAGAGTTCTGCATCTCGACTCAAGGAAGTGGCGATCGCCCCCATCACCCTTCCCTTGTATCTGTCCTTGTTCGGAGCTGTATTAGAATACGGGCAACAAACTTTTGCCTATTTTATGATTCCCACACGTAACGCTGTTGCGAAAAAATACTGGAAGAACTGAATTACTTATAGAGTAATCGAAAAAACTTTTAAAAAAAAGCATATATATTTTTTCGTATTTACAAAAATAAATAGGTCAAAACAGTAACATAAAACGTTGTTTCAGGCACTTATTCAAAAATTCTGTAGATAACCATATTGGCATGTAAAAAGCTTTAATTTTTTTTTTTTTTTTTTTTTTTTCATTTCTGAAGAATAAAAGCCATATTGGGGGAAAAAAAAGTACTAAAGTATTGAAATGTGTCACCCAGTGTGCAACTTACCTACTGTGGCTTTCAAAATTATTCGTACGCTTTAAATGTGTGGTTAAAAATGAAGTGCCTAGAAATTGAAATAGTAGTTCAATACTTTTTCATACGGTCTCTACATGATTACATCAACCCAACACTTTTTACAAAATATTGACTGTCTGAAATGGGCCAAAAATGAGGTGACAGAGAAATATTTTCAGAAAAATTCGAAATTAAAGTTGTCGTCTGTCGGTATCTTTTTCTATTATTTTTTCAATGCAGTGATAGTTAAAAAATCGTTTGGCACAAATTTTTGCTTCTTTACTTTACAAATTCTACGTATTATTTTCAAAATGGCTCGAATTCGCAAAGTAACAACAAACGCAATTCGAAAATGTATTAATTCTTCATTATATTCGAAGTAGAACAGTTTGAAATATTGCAGAAGTAGTTCATTTATTCCATACTACTGTGTCATACTTAAAAAAAACGCTTTAAAGAAGAAAATTAGATCGGAAATAATGTGAGAAATGGTTGACCAGCCAAATTAACAAAATGCGATCAGAGATTTATAATTAGAAAATGCGTGAAAAACCCGCGTTTGAGTTCTGTGAAAGTTTCAGCATAACAGAATGAAACATTTTCGTTCCAATTTCACCTGTAACTGTTCACCGTGTTTGCAGAAAATGTTTAGTTAGTGTGACAAACAGAAAGTTTAGAATTTCCTTTGCAAACTCAATGACAAATTAACCCAAAACGTATAGAAATACACCGCACATCTTAAAATAATTTTAAGTCGAACAATTGTCTTTGTAGCACACCTTTTTTCGAGAGAGAAGGTGGGAGGTGATTTCTTAAAAAATTGTACAACACTCGTCTTCTTCCAGCGCGATAATGATGGCCAACTGGCAACCTTTCTCAGTGTTGGTCTGAAGCCTCATCCCCAAAAGACGCATATAGAATCTTCCGATACCACGTGTTGGGGGCGTGGCTAAGTCTAAACTGCTGAAAAACGGACACTAACCCAACGATGTTTGATACACAAACAATGTCTCCACTAATTCTTGACGCGATTTTAAATACGAAAATATTCTTTTTTCCCGAGGTTTTTTTTTTCCCTCCAGGTTTTCCCCAAAGAATTCCATCAAAACCCATTACCCCAAAATTTTCCCAGAGAGCACCAGATTTCCCCAGAATGGGGAAATTTCCCCCAATCTGGCAACACTGCTATCGAGATGGCCGATTTTGGTATTGCAGATGGGTTGGCTATGGGTGCACCAAGAGTGTTGGACCCCCCCCCCCCCCCATCCCCCAGAAATACGATCCCCAGATAACGAAACTAAAGTATCTTTAAACCACTTTTGTAAAAAAAAAACTAAATGGCATTAACGGTGCCATGTCTCTCTCCCTCCAATGCTTTAGTAGTAATTAGAATATATTGCTGGAATATTAACTTCTTGAAATGGCCATGACCGTCGCCTTGAAAATTCCACTCTAGAACCTAGCATGCAAATAAATAAACTACTGGAGCCCCATAAGGTGATGACTCATCCTACACCGAAATATTATGGAGAATCCCCTCAGAAGAGCCATCTCCCGATAACGGGCCATGACCCCTCCTCTGGTCCTTTTACTATCATTATTAGAATAAACTACTGCAATACCTAATGAACAAAATAATCAATGGCCGTTCTATGCATAAACTTTAACTACGAATGCTAGTCTCAAAATCGATGTCTCCACCCCCTCTCAATGTTATAGAGCCAAGTCCGCCTTAAAATACGTCCAAAAAATTTTGATACTAAAATACTTTTAAGCATCTTCTCTTAAAAGTTTCGATGGTGCAGTCTTTACTATAAACCCTTCCCTTCTTCCCCCGTCAATGCACCTGCTTTAGCTATCATTATATGAATAAACTGCTAAAAAGTTTAGTTTTCGAGTAGAATGCAAAAACTTTATTTGGGCCCACCTCCTCACAATCTTACAAAGTCCCTGTCCTCCCGAAAATGCACCCCTAAAAATCGATACTAAAATATTTTCAAAATATCTTTTTTTTTAAATTTCGATGATGCAGACTTCACTATGAGCCCTCCCTTTCTTCCCCGTCAACGCCCCTGTTTTGTCCATTGTTATTTGAATAAATTGGTAGAATGTTTATTTATCGAGCAGAATGCAAAAACTTTAGCTAGGGTGTCCACTACCCAGAGTGATGCTCCTCATTACTGTACAAATTTCAAGAAGCCCCCCACCATTAATTGCAATTTGCATAATGAGTCTAAAACCCTTTTAAAACAACTTCTCTAAACCACTCTCCTTTTTTAACCCTATTTAAAAATGAGGTGGTTATCAGTTCATACCGTATGTATGTTTTTTTTTTTTTTTTTAAATCCAGTTATAGCGTATTTTTAGTGAACCCATTTTGATGATTCTTTTTTCAATGGTTAGAAGATGTTCCAACTTAGTTCCCATATCTTTAGTTGGCCAAATTCGTTCTTTAAAAAAGGAGTCATAGGCAAAAACAGTAATTTTTAAACTATTTCTCTATTTATGACCCCATCTTAAGCTAAGCAAGTGTGACTGTGCTATTGTGCTTAGAAAGAGCCAAAACTGTGAAAATCCGTTCGAGGGCAGTGCGGCTGGGGAGCACACTACGTTTGTTGGAGTTTACATTCGGATATGAGGGATTTAGTTTTGATTCAGTTCAGCGTTTGTGTTGTTCCACCGCAGAAAAAAATAGGAAAGAGCTTTAAATGTTTGTTGGACTCATCAAAGCTCAACATAAAACAAAGAATTACATACCTGGGTGCAAAAGTGGGTACAGATCAGGCAAAGAAAAAGTTTCGCTTTTAAAGCTCCCGAAGAAGAAGGAAAGTTAATAAATTGATCTCTTTAATTCCTTTAAAAAATTTCAATGATATAGTCTGCGCCACATTCCTTACTCCCCACCTCTCCTCAGACCCTCTGCATGGTCGAGAATTACAACTAATTCCTGCAATTAAGATAAATTGCTGTATTCGCTGGTTCATCGAGATGACCGATAGCTTTTCTAAATTGCCGATCTTTAAAATGCAGACTTAGCCCTGGGTGCTCTCCCTCCCAAAAGTGGTGACTCACTCAGCTCCACCCCAAAATTTTATGGAACTCTTCCATCCAAAAAAAAGAAAACAAACAAAGGCACTGAAATATGTTTAAAACACCTCAATAGTTTGGTCTGAACCATGACGTTGCCCCCCCCCCCTTCCCCTCTGCACTCTGGATTGGCAGGTAGATTTTGTTTACAGATCCTAACATAGGGTAACTTTGGGATTACCAAGAGCTTTGGCGCAACCGTCCCGCATCCCCCAAACATACGAACATCGGATAGTGAAATTAATTTTGCAGAACCCTTTGTAAAAGGGTCAATACCTAATACCCCTCCCCCCCCCCCCTCCATGGTACTCCAGCTTTAGTAATGATTTATTGAAATGCCCTTTTTGTCCCGACTTTTCTGCACTACATATCAGCATATACAGATAGTTAATCTACGGGTAGTCTCAAAGGTGACGACGCCCCTCCCCCTAATTTCTCAGCGAACCCCGTCAGAAGTGACGTCCTACGATAATGAAACTATATTTTTTTTTAAATAACTTCTAAACAAAATTCAATGGTGTAGTCTCCGCCATGAGCCATGACCCCCCCCCCCCCCGCCTTGCACCCTTGCTACCATTATTACGATAAACTGATGTAATATTTAAGGAACAAAATGGCAAAGGGCTGTCCTGATCTATTACGCAGAAACTTTAACTCTAGCTAATAACTCTCTTCGCAAGAGCAATGTCTCACACCCCCTTTAAAATGATACAGAGCTCCCGTCCCCCCGAAAATGAACCCCAAAAAATATTGACTAAAATCCTTTAAAAATATCTTCTATAAAAATTTTCGATGGTTCAGTCTTTATAATGAGACCTTCCCGTCTTTCCCAGTCAACGTCTCTGCTTTAGCTATTCTTTTTTGAACAAATTGTTAGAATATTTATTTATCCAGAAGAAGGCAAAAAATTTAGCAATCAGTACCCACTCCCAAGAGTCATGTTCCTCACAACGAGGAAATGTTACCAAGAGCCAGGGACGGATAGAAGGGATGGGCAATGGGGCGATCGCCCCTCCCTTGAGGGACTTTTCAACGGTATTTTTTTGAAAATGAAGTTCAAAAAACGCGAATTTGAACGGGTTTTAGTTACGTTGGGAGAAGGAAGGTTTGAGTTTCAGACCCTATTTCGGAACTGTTTCGGAATTCAAGTCCAAAAAGAAAAGTTTCAAGAATGAAACCCGTGCTCGGGTTACTCGATCATTGTCTATTATATACATATGAGGATGATTAGTTTCTCCCCAGCTGAGTCTACATTTCAATTTCTCTCTCGCTCCCCCATCCCCAGTATATCAAAACACATGATTGAATTTGCAATAAAGGGGGAAACAAAACTGAGGGGACAACAAATAACTAAATACAAAACTGTGTTGCTGTAGATCAGTAACATTAGAATTTGAGTGAACGCTTCTCTGAAGCAAGTAAGAAGTCCATGCACGATCATTGGCTCAGTGGCTGTATTGTTATCTCATGTTAATAAGAGATAACAGGGCCGAAAAAAAAAAGACATTGGATTTTTATCCCGAGTAACTTGTATTGCTGTGAAATTTTAATTTGTTGAAGAGATCATAATGTTTAAATGGTTTTAGATGCATTGAAAAGTTTTTTAAAGTATAAGGCATGAATATGACGTTTCGTAAAGGCAACATCATTACTTTTCTGAAGTACATTTACACTAAAAAAGTTAAATAAAATAATTGAAAGAAAAAAAAACTGACTTTAAAACTGCAGTTAGAAATAGCTCTAAAAAGTAAAAAATAATTTTATTCTTTGAATACCATCGGTACTACTTTCAAGCGTATATTTTAAAGTCGGAGCAAAAACAAGAGATAAAATCATACTTAACAAAAATTTAATTATAAAAGTAAATTGTAAAGCACATAGGTTCTTCAATAGACTTCGCACACTTTATTTTAATAAAAACCTATCTGTACAGCGGTTAAGTGTTCTGATCTTAAATTTGTTAGATTTTAATGAAAAATGAAAACGGAAAAAAGGACGCAGATCGTTTTCGCTTTTCGTATCTGCTTAAAAGTATAATCGATAGTGTTCGAAGAACAAAAAAAATTTAAAATCTGTTTAGAGAAATTTCTAGCTTTAGTTTTCAAGCCAGGTCTTTTCAAAATTATTTTTTCTTTATTTAACTGTTTAAAATCAGTCATATTTCGTTACACTTTATTAGTAAACTTAATGTGTAACATTTATCTTTTAGGAGGATAAATATTCACTTCCTAATTAAATATACATAAGAATGAATAAACTTACATAAAGGTGAAATAAAAAATTTCAATATTTTTTACCGTTTAAATTATAAAAAAAAGTGGATCATTTGAAAAAAAAAAAAAAGAATCTTAAATAAATGGATAACCATTTTAAAACGATAACTTAAAATCAGAAGTAGTCATTAAACTGCGTAAAAGTTTGAATTTGAAAAAAATTGTTACCGCTGCTTGAACATAAAAAAACACAATGAAATACTTTATAACTTATTGCTTTCAACATACCTAAGGTGACCAGAATGTTTTTTCCCCAAAACAAGGTGCTTTTGAATTTTAGGCAACAGCATGCTTAAGACGACAATCTTTCTTTTCCTTTTATGGGTAATATTTTTAGAATAAAGATAAATAAGTTTGAACAGATTAAAAATAAGAATGGTGCCTCAGATTTCAATAAACAAATATAAAGGGGTTCCGTTATAACCTGCAAGACCTTTATTTTCGCAACCGTTAGTTCAAGATGTATAGGTACTTCCAATTGCAAAAATGTTCAAAACCAGATGCAAAGTTAGGATATTGAAAGTTTGAAGTGAAAATAAAAATAAGTCAATAAATACAAAATTCAATTTTTCATACGGACCCCAGGTTCCCTAATTAAATTTAGGGAAATAATCTCCATTGAAAAATAGTTCCAACACAAAAAGTCTAAAATTAGTACGACCAATATTCACCGAAATATGAAACGCAGCGTTTTGTGACTTACACCACTTTTCACTCGACGTTTTTGGGGGAAATATAGCGGTTACAAGTGTTTAAAATTATATGTGTGCAAAAAGTGGTTTTTCAAATTCATCGAGGTTTCGTCGTGTGTTTTTGCGCAACACGGCATAACATTTGCATTTATTTTTGAATGGCAATTGAAAAAAAAATCCTTGTTTTTCTTACTTTTACGACCTGTCATTCTTCTGAAAGGGCGATTAATTCCAATCTCATCTTCTGTATTGTCCGTTAAAGCTTTAAACTGGAATATCCCCCTGAGTTTTTGTCGAACAAATGTCAAGTTTTTTGTGTCAGTAATAGTTTTCAATGGAGATTAGTTCTCATAATATTAGTTAGGAAACCTAGGGCCCTTATAAAAAGTTAAATTTTGTATTTTTTGAATGATTTTTGTTTTTGCTTTAAACTTTCAATATCTTAACTCTGCATCTGATTTTGAACATTTTTGCAATTGGAAGTATACATCTAAGACTAACAGTTGCTAAAATAAAGGTCTTTCAGGTTAAAATGGAACACCCTGCATAAAAAGATGAGATGAAACCCCTGAGTTTTGAATTTCAATCTCTCAGACCATTGCTGTCAAATGAAAAGTTTTGAAAATGGGCAAAATACTACTTATAATTAGCCAAAAACAGCTGACATGTGTAAGAAATGCACTGCGCTACGATAATTTTAAAATTTTCAATAGGATTGTTTTCGAACTTGTTAAAGTATTTTCTTTTTTTTTTCTGAAAGAGTATACTTAAAATTTTACTGAAAACGTCCAGTTCAAAATGAGACGTATGGTCGCTTTTGGCATGCTATACCATTACCTCATGTCTTTGAAGCTAAAAAAAATGAAGCAGATTACTTAAAAAAGTCAAAATGTATGTAAAGAATGTTCTTTAATAGATTGAAAGAGGATCATTTCAATTCAGGCACACTCGGTTTTAGTATCGTAGTTTTAAAGCATCATTTATACAGTCGAGCCCGCTTAATGGAATAGGCAATTTGCCAGGAAAAGTAATTCTAATAAGCGGAATATTCCATTATCCAGGATAAAAATATCACACATCAATGGTGTAATTCATTGGAATTTTATTACATTAAGCGGGATATTCTATTATCCGATATTCCATTAAGCGGGCTCGACTGTAGTAATAATTTCATTCATTTTTGTGTTAATCACCGTCTGTTACCTAAGAATGTATCCAGAATGTGTAGAAAAATACCGCACGATGAATAGAAGTAAACTGAGGATTTCTAAATTACTGAAAAGCACTTACATTATTTTCCAAATCCCTTAACTTGAGAATCGCTTTACTGGGTTGCATAAACTCTCATGCGTTATTTTTCTTTTTCAGGGCTCAAGAAGTTTTACAAAATGCAATGGAATGGCACATTACGAAACACCGTTTTTAAAAAAAAAAACGGTATCCGTAGTGTGCCTTACCATTGTATTTTCACAGCAACACATTTTTTTTTTCAAGATACAAAGGACAGTAAGAAGAAGGCAAAACAGACTGCACACACTTTTTAGTTGCACTGATTTTATAAGTAAGTAACACACTTTCTTTGCTTTTAATTAATAAATTCTAGTTTAAATTTGTAGGTATTCGTAAGGATAGATTGAAATTATTTTTCACACATATGGTCTGAGGCGCTAAAGAAATATTGATCCCAGCAACATTTCATTTATATGCAACATTGTTGTCTTGTTAGAAATTTGATACATTGTGAGTTTCTTTTAGCAAAAACGCGCATTGAAAGCACTGGATTGGCTTTTTTTTTTTTTTTTTTTGATAAATGTAAGACTATCTGACATATCCTGAAAAAATGCTGCTACAATCGGTTTGTTCAGCGACTCAAAAATTTCTCCAATAAAACAGTGCGGCGCAAAAGTTTAAGCACAAACGAAATATTTTAATAAAAATAAAAGTATATACCGAATAGCTCTGAAATTTTTACTGTATTTAAACAATCAACGAACAAGTTGATGTTTCGAATTTGGAAATAATTCATAGAAATTAAAATGAAATTTTATAAAAAAATCAAAATTTTGCTGTCGCAAACGTTAGGCACAAAAGCGAAATATTTACATTTAAGAAAGCATATAAGTCCTTTAGTAGTCTATGGTGCAACCATTGCATCAGATGCGCTCGAATACGCGACTTTCTATTGATATCACGATATTATGGAAGATTTTGGTAGTAAGTTTGTACAAGGTTTCCTCGATTGCTGATTTAAGCTCTTGTACAGAGCAATATTGCTTTTCATTCTGGTATACGTCACGTGAGAGAACTCCCCAGATGTTTTTTTTTTATCGGATTGAGATCTGGACTGAGTACTGGTCAGTTCATAACACTGATGTTTTGAGACGCAAGCCATTCTTTTCTACTAAGGGAAACGTGTATTGGAGCGTTGCCGTTCTGGAAATTCCAATTAAGACCACTTAGGACTTCACCAAATGCTGATAAATGCTCGCTGAGAGTATTTTGATGCAACTCTGAATTTTTCCGCCCTTTAGAAAGCTTCAAGAAGTTTATCCGCTGAAGAAAAAAGCTCCCGATACCATTATCGAGCCACTACCTTGTTGCCTACTGAATATGTTCTTCGGATCTTTCCTCAAGTCACGCCAATAGTATGAAAACCCATCTAGAGCGTCTAAATTCCATTTTTTTTCATCTGAGAATGGAACACTAATCCATTCGTTGTTATAATGCATGTGGAGTTTTTTCTACTGCAGTCTTGCTTGTTTGTGACACTGTATGAGAAAATGTTACTGAACTAACTTATGGTTTTTGATAAATCCTGATTCGGTTACTCGTCTGTGTATGGTGTCACGTGATATTTTTAATCAAAGTCGAGTTTTTATCTGATTAACTGACAAATTTACAGTTAGAACCATTCTTTTAATTATTCTATCCTCACGAAAGGTACTTTTTCTCGGCCTTCCTGAGCGATACACAGGTTTAAATTGTTTTCCGGGTTTTAGAACATTATAAATATCTCTCATGTTTAGATCGCCTTAAAATCAATGAAATTTCCATAATAGATTTGCCTTCAGCTTTCAACTTCCAAAGCTTTCTAACTTCTTCAGATGAGAACTACAGAGACTTTGGCATCTTGATAACACGTTAAGCCATTGCTACACTTTATAATTCGTTGAAAAAGAACCTCACTGGTCCTTCATGCATGACGTCTCAAGATATATTTGCATAAAATCTGATTTTTGATTAAACTTTTGCGACAGCCCAAAAAATGCTGTTGTACTTTCTGATTTTCGTTACGGTTATATTTTTCAAAATTTCCGACACATATTTAGGATCGTACTAGCCACCTACAGTAGAAATTTAAAAACATTCCTTTGAATAGTTTTCTTTTTATTCAAAAATCTGCATTGTGCCTAAACTTTTTCGCCGCACTGTATATGTATATACAATAAGAAATAGAGATAAAGTTTCTATGTACGTAATTTACGCTCCTCAACTACACGACGCAAAACTGATCTAGGGCTAAATAAAGGAATGTAAATGGACATTTTTAAGTTTTGGGTAAAACGCGTGCAACAGTTTAAACCGAGGTAGTGTTTAATTGAACAGTATTTTTTTTCTCAAATCATGCTGTATACCAGCATATACCTAAGCTACTAGTACCGTATTTTTTTCAAAAAAATAATGGGATTTCTTTCGATATTTGTCCTAGAGTTTTCCGTATTTTTTATTTTGCCAATTACACACCTATGCTTCCAGGTGCTTTAAGTTTAGTAATCTGTATCTTTAAGAACATATTTTTTTCCTCAAAATGTTTTGTACATTTAAAATATTACACTTGTTTTATTATCTTTTGCTTTAGTACTTTTAAAAATTATCGCTTTTTAGGGTTGAAAAAACATATGCTGCAGCAGCACCGAATAAACATTTATTTTGTAATGTCTTCTATACCTATATGCATATAGATTGATCTTCCCATTTACTGACATATACTTCTATTTTGCCATTTATTCTTTTCACTGCATTATTTCTTGTATATAATACCTATAAACAGTTCTATTTGTTTTTCAACGCGTTGCAGCAAAACCTAGGACTTACTGCATACTTATTTAGTAATTACCATCTCCATTTATCAAGGTACATTTTAATATAATAACGCATTTTCGACGAAGTTCTTTCTTTGAGAAGAAATAGTTTTCTTTTTAATTAATCATAAAGGGGATTCTTCTTAACAATTGTTTGCGCAATTTGCTCATTTATTTTTTATACTTCCGTTTGAAGGTAAATCGCATTATCTACAAATTTTGTTAATTTTCTTTTTTTTCTCCATTTTTATCATTGTATGTTATCTTTACGACATTGTACGTTAACTTCACGGCACTAGTTTACTTGTTTGATTTCCTCTGAAAATTGAGCACGGAAACAACGTTTCCCTAGTATTAGTATGGAACCAAAAATGCAATCCTTAAAATATATAGAAAGCTCATTTCTGCAGATACTGCGCTTTACCTTCACATGATAGTATAGATTTATAGTAGATGGTAATTTTAGAGCTTAATTTAGAAAGAAGACTGAAAATGAAAATTGACTGGTTTGGGATCTTTAGGATTGCAGCTCCAATGCTCTGTCATTTGGTCTACCTGCACTTTAAATAATTGTGTAACCTTAATCCGTAAAACCGGTGACATTTAGCTGCCTCAATAGCAATGGAGTAACTTAATTGATAAAACTGGTGTAACGTTACGCATTGCTCATAATATTAGACCAGTTTTTTCAGTTGAGTTACTTTATTGCTATAGAGGAATCTAGCTGGCGGAATAAGGTAGCACAACGTGCAGAGCGCTGCCACCATATTTACAGAGTAAAGTTACACAATTTGTTCTACAATGCAGGCATCAAACACATTCCTAAACTGAGTTACAACAAAGACGTATTCCTTACAACATCTACCTCATATTGGATATTAGCTTCTTCCAGCTAATGGACTCATTGAGCTCACTGGTTTGGAGTTTTGGCCCAGGATGTATATATATCAAGTTATATATCCGTCAAAATTCCATTACAGTGGGTTTGATCATCATCGCAGAAGTTTCTTGAAGGATAAATGCATTATAATGCTGAATAAAATATTAGTGATCATGATAGAGAACCCTTTTGCTTATTTTACGCCTTTTCAATGCTGATTTTGGTTTACAATATTAACCCTCGAAATCCAAACCGGGGTGGATATCTACATCAGGTAAGAAACGGAATTTGCTCTATACCATTCTTTTTAGCATGAAAAAACAAAACAAAATCCATGTGTTTCAAGAGTACAGCCTTCAGAGCAATTTTACGAGCAAAAAACCCACGGGATATACATTAACCCGGTTTGCAGTTTACAGATTTAAAAACAAAATGTTTTTAGTTAACCATGAATATTTCATCGCATTCATCTTTTTTCAATGTTTTATATCGTTAACGAACTTTAATTGGTAAATGTTAATGTTTTTTTATTAGCTATTTAGTTACTGTAGCTATTTATTTGACAGATAGTGCTGTAGTTTCGGTTTGAAAATCCAACCAATTTTTCCCTCCTCGTCTCCCTCTACAAAGCAACACCTGGCATTTAATATTTTTTCAGCAATTTTATGCACTTGTTGTTCTAAAATTTGATTTTAGTAAAATGAATAAAATGAATAATATGAATATAGTTCTTGAAAATTGTTCAGTAAATTTGGTTGATAGTAAATAATATTACAGTCGAGTCCCGACTTACGCGAGGGATGCGTTCCAAGACACCTCGCATAAGTCGGAATTTCGCGTTGTGGAACAAGGTATGTTTAGGAATTTTTATAAGCATACCAAATTGTTTCAGACGTTTGTAAACACCCTTCACATTGTTTCAAACCATTTATTAACTATATATTGCAGTATCTTTTACAAAGGACAGACCTTTTCTGTATTTTAGAAAAAGCGTTATTATTTGACATGAAATTTTGTAATTTAGCACAAAATCAATGATTAATGGGGAGAGAAACTTAAAGTAAAGCAGTATGGTACTTACAGTATGTACACTACAGCATTATTATAGCACTTAACAGTATAGATATAGTAAATATATTTATAATTTAAAACATGAAGAAGGTTTATGCAGCGTGATCAGAATGTTTTCAGAATGTATTTTATCAACGTTCATATGAAAAATGAAAAAAAAAAAAGTTAAGAATCGGAGCGGTTATTTGTATAAAATAAAACAAAGCGTTGTTCGGACTAATACAGTGGGTGAACTTCCGCTTTCAGTGATGCTAAAGGGATAAAACTCTATTCACAAAACCAATATTTAGGGTCAACGAATCCCATTCTAACTCTCCACCGCTATTTTCCGAAAAATTTCATATTGCAGGCGAGTAATTTGTGTCCGCAATAAAAAATTCATTACTCATGAAAAACTCGCGTTATAGCCATTTCGCGTAAGTCGGATGGCGTTGTAGCAGGATCCGACTGCATAGTAAATGAAATTTAGATTGTTTTTTTTTTTTTTCTATTTTATAGTTAATTGCATTGTAAACCTCATTTTAGAATTCAATTCTGTGATTCATAAACCAACATAACTTAAGATCAAACATTTTAAAACTGATTTTCGTTGATTTAATTGGTGTCATATTATATTTACAGTCCATATTATGTTTTGATATTGTTTGCTAAAGCGCTAGTTTTTTTACCAAATAAATAATATGACTATTTTTATTTATAGTTAATATCATGTAATTTAAGAAATGTCTAACTTTATTAAAGACTATTGGTACCCGAACGGCTTTGCCCGTAGTAGAAAATTAAAAGATCGTTTCTTTCGCCTGTATATTTACAAATAATGTACCAACTGGTTTGCCCATGTTACGGTTCCACGTTATGATAACTTGGTAATTTATTCGTCCATGTTATGATAATTTTGCTATTGGAAAATGATCTTAAAATTGGAATAGAAAAATAACAAAATCGAATTTTCGAAAAATCGCTTCGAGGTGCACACCCCAATGCTACAAATTAACTTTGTGTCAAATTTCATGAAAATCGGGGGACGGTCTAGGTGCTATGCGTGTCACAGAGATCCATACATGCTCCAGACATCCAGACATCCTCCAGACAGAGATACTTTCAGCTTTATTATTAGTAAAGATAATCACTGCCTGAAAATAAAAAGAGGGAAACATATCTGATCCACTCGTGGAATGAACTTTTTGTGTGTTTTCCTTTTTTCTCGTATACATACTATTTTCTTCTGAATCTATTTTTTTACAATATTTTTTAATAAATGAAATCAGTTTTATTAGAACTAAACTTGTAGTTAGTAAATTAACTGACTTTTCAACACTACTTTTTTACAAAGAATATAAGCTTTAAAGTAAATATTGTTAATAAAATATACACAGGTATATTCATAGAAACGCACTTACAGTTTATTTATTGAATTATCATTTTAAAAATTTTTGTAATAAATATACTACAAATATCAACAAAATATAACCTAAAAAGTATTAAACGACACTGTCGTTTCTTTTGGCTACCTCAGATAGTTTTAGAGTAAAATGCGTCCTATGTTTGCACTCGTAAACGTTTATAGTGACTAAGGTAGAAATCTGTTCGACGCTACGTATTTTGCAAAAGCTGTTTCTGTCAAATTACCCTCCCCCCTCCCTCTGTTTAAAAAAAAAAAAAATGTAAAATATAGTAACATGGTTTGTGTTTAATTGCACTGAGTGCTTTGAAATAGACCCTCCTTATTTTATTTTTGTTTAAAAGTGTGCAAGTTAGTCCATGTTATGTTTTTATCTTTTTTATTTTAAACATATTTATTAATAATGAAATGAAATCGGGTTTTATTCACCATACAGGACAATACAGTTATAACTACAGTTTTAAGATAGTAACCTTTTTTGTAATATTTAACTGTTTAAGTTCAAATATGTTTCGTTAGAAGTTATTCGCAATTCCAATAAACTACAGGGTGCGCTGCAGCCCCTGTCTATTGGCGGATGAAAAAGGTAAAACAAACAAATGCCGTAACTTATTACTCGCTTTGACGCTTAGTGAATGACAGTAATTTTTCATCGTGTTTGTGGGAAGCTTTGTTTTCTATTCTTCTGAAATTACATTACACCAGAAACTGTCTGAAGCCTGTAATTTACCCCAAAGAAAACACGTGGAATGAAATGTTTTACCTTTTTTGGTAGCATTGTTAATCACTGCAAGGTAGCATTTGAGCTCTGGAGTTGTGAATTATTAAAATCAATATGTAACATTTTTCTTTTAGAAGGATAAAAATTCACTTTCAAATTAAATATAGGGAAGAGTGTTGTACTTTGTAACAATTTTCATATTTTAATATTTAACTTCAATTATTTGAATCAAATTTAAAATCTAAAAGTCACATTAAAATACCCCAGCATACGTCTATGCAATATATATATATATATATATATATATATATATATATATATATATATATATATATATATATATATATATATATATATATATATATATATATATATATATATATATATATATATATATATATATATATATATATATATATTTTAATTCAGACATTTTTAAAATAAAATTTTGACAGTCATTTAAAGTAAAAGTCCAAAACTGCTGTCCCAAGGTACAACATCCTATTGCACTTTGGGACACATTCTGTTGTAGTATGACAAAGTCTTCGTGATTCAAGAAATCACCATACTTGAACCAATTTTGCACCAGAAAAGGAAAAAAAATATTTCATAATAGTGAATAAAGTCATGAATATTTAATAATAAATTATGAATAATGTATTATGAAATTTTCCTAACATTAAATGTGTTTAAAAGACTACATAAGATGGTAACATTGTTCCATGTTCCTAAACATATCTTAACTATTAAGAACCATGCATATATTGTACCTTGGAACGTGTGCTAAGTTACAAAATGTTTGACTGTTTTAAGGTACAATCAGCCAGTGATTTCAAAAAAACCAAAATGATGGGCAACCTCCATGCACTACCATTATTTTCTCATAAGTAAACTATTTAAAGTACTTCTCTTTTATCACACAATAAAATTCAGTTTATTAAATTTACAAATACAAAGACAGAAAATTAAATAAAAATGAAGAAAATATTTGCTTTTGAGTCTTTTTTTTTTCTCTCTCACAAAATCGTCAGTTTCACTCATTTGATGCTGATTTTTACTATGGCCCCATTAAGTGGTGAAGGTTACTATTAGATATTACAAAAACATGGCTGCTAAAAATAGATTCTTAGTAATCAGCAGTGTCCCAAGGTACAACACTCTCCCCTGCATAAGAATAAAGATACACGAGCAAGTGTAAAATGAAAACTTCTCTATTTTCACAGTTCAAATTCTAAGAGAGAAATCGGATCATTTGAAAAAATCAACCGAAAATAGATTAAAAAACGTTATTTTATCCATTAAACCGCATAAAATTTTGCATTTCATAAAAACATTTCCTACTTTAATGTAAATAAATACATTGAAATACCTCAGTGTTATTTTCGACATACCATAAAAGTTACATGAATCCTTTCAAGCTGAAAATTGAAGTCGATTACTTTAAAAAGTCAAAACGAAAGGATAAAAGGACGGGAATTGACAGAAAAAGGATCAGTTCAACTGAAGTTCACTTGGTTATAATTTCTTCGTTTAAAAGAATCACTTATATTTTTTGTGTTATAAGAAAAAAAAAATTTTCTTCATCAAAGAAATATTCTGAAACCAAAGAATGTTTCTTGTTCTGTCAACGAATGCATCACGGTGAGTTATAATAAACCAAAGATGAGTTCTAAATTACTGAGGTTTATGCCAAAAACTTATTTTTCCGAATCTTAAAAAAAACAACAAATAAATAAATAAATATCATTGAGTTGCACTGAGATTGAGATTTACTGTGTTGCAACAATTCTAACGTTCCTTCCCTTTTTTTTCAGGGTTCAAATAATCTTTCAAAATGCAACGGAAAGGCATGTTCCTTGAATAAATTGAGTTAATTAGAATTATTAAGTTAATTAGGATTAAGTTAATTATTGAATAAATTAAGTTATTCAAGTAATTTGCCTTACCACTATATTTTCACAGCAACACAATTTTTTATTGACATAAAGGACAGTTGAAAGAAGAAGGTAAATCCTATTTCAGCCACCTTTTAGCCATATTTTTTGCGAGTAAGTTACATATTTTTCCTACTTTTTAATAAACATATTCTAGTTAAATTGTGTAGTCGTGGATAACGATATAATAAAAATATATTTTACACATATCGATTGAGACAATACCTAATTCCTAGATCCAGAAGTATTCAGAATGTGTCAAAGAATGCTGCACGATCAGTAGTAATAAACCAAAGATGAGTTCTAAATTACTGAGGTTTATGCAAAAAACAAGTTTATTAACGAAACTAAAAATAAAAAATAAATAAATAAATAAATAAACTTGAAAAATGATTTACTGTGTTGCAACAAGATTGATGTTTCTTTTTGTTTCCAGGGTCGAAATTCTTTTTCAAAATGCAACGGGAAGGCATGTTCCTAGAATAAATTAGAAAATAAGTTATTTAAGTAATATGCCTCACCATTGTATTTTCACAACACCAGAAATTTTTCAAGACACAAAGGATAGTTGGAAAAAGAAGGTAAAACCTACTTCAGCCAAATTTTAGTCATATTTTTTTGTGAGGTAAGTTACATATTTTCCTTTTTTTTTCTTTTTTTATTAAACATATTCTAGTTTAATTATGTAGTTGTACATAACGATATAATGTACATATATTTCACATATATTGCCTGAGACTATACTTAATTCCTGTCACAGAAACATTTCATTTATATACAGAATTATTACATTTTTTGAAATTTGATATTTTGTAAGTTTCATTCAACGAATAAGCTAATTGAATGCACTGGATTGGCTTTTCTTTTTTTTTTGTTTAATATATGTATGATTACCTCATATATCCTTAAAAATGCTGCTACAATTCGGTTTGTTCGGAGGCTCAAATATTACTCCAATAATATATGTACACTCAAAAACATTGAAAATAGCGTCCCAAGAAAGAAGAAAGGTACAATCGTGAAATTTTCCATATAAGAAGAGTGGCATCTGATTTGCAAATGATCCAAGTTTGGTGTCAATGCGCATGACGGTTTACAATACAGTATCGGTGCAATCGAGTATCGGTGCAATCGGGAAACGGGTGCTATATAAACCAGGGCATCATTTCAGATTTATTAGTATTACGATTACATCCCGATTGTTGGAGAGCCTTAATGAGTAAGGATGGCTGGTCGATGAGTTAAAAAACGTTTCTCACTTTTAAGAAAATTTGAGAGCGACTTGATCATCGGCATGATAATTGCGGGCTTTTCGAAAAGCCTAGTTGCAGCCCAGGTGGATCGTTTGGATTGTTCCGTTAGAAACTGTTGTAAACAGTGGACACGAGATGATATCCACGTGCAAAAAACCGGGATTGGAGCGACCAAAAAGTTGACGAGGAGAGATGATCGAAGGATCGTGTGGCAAGAGATTGCGGATCCCACATTGACTCGTTCCACCATACAAGCAGACGTGGAAGCAGTTGTTTCTCGAACAATTTCCAGACGTCTTGCGGCAGTGAATCTACAGCCCAAGCGCCTTTTCGTGTACTCCCTTTAGCACCAAAACATAGGCAACTCCGTCTACAATGATACAAGCCAGAGCAATGTGGGTAGTCACTGCCAGGCAAAAGGTGGTGTTCTGTGATGAATCCCGGTTCATTTTAGGGTCAGATGATAACCGCGTACGGTTGTGGAAGCTCCATGGAGAAAGGTACCATTTAACCCATTTTATCGCATGACACACTGCCCAAACAGAGAGAATAATGGTCTGGGGGGCCATAGCCTATGATAGCCGGTTCACTCTAGCTGTAATAGGTGGAACCTTAAAAGGCCAGCGTTATGTTAATGACATTCTGCCACCACATATAGGACCGTTCCTAAATGGTCTCCCAGGAGCAATTTTCCAGCAAGATAATGCTCGCCTGCATGCAGCTAGAGTCTCTTCCATGACTAGTTGCTGCCCCGACTCCCGCATAGAGCATGTATGGGATCAGCTAAAACGACTGATGCCGCCGTGCTTCTCTGTGCTAGATTTAGAAGTGGCTGTTCAAAATTTGTGGACCATCTGCCTCAGGACAACATCAGACGTTTAATTAGCTCAATACCGGTTCATGTTGCGGCATGTATTGCAGCAAAAAGGGGGTCCAACGCTCTATTGAAGTAGCACTGTATTTATCTCATGTCATAGACTGTATCTGTTTAATTGCATGGACTTTCGGATCAAGCGTATCTCTCAACCATATTATTATGTATAATAAATTTCACTTCAATCCAATGATTCCTTCCTGGGGCGCTATTTTCAATGTTCTTGGGTGTATATAGAATAAGAAATAGCGTTAAAGCCTCTATATTCCTAATTTACATTCCTCAATTGCCGATCTCGGCGTAACACACATGCATACATATGCATGGTAAAATGCAGAATTTAAGTAAAATCTTTTAGGTTTTGAGTAAAACGCGTGTAAAAGCTCACACCTGAGGTAGTATTTCACAGCACAGTTTTTTTTTTTTTTTTTCAAATCTTGCTGAGTACATGCCTATACCATAGCTGCAATTTATATTTAAAAAAATATATATTTCATTTTTCTACAATTATTTTCCATATTTTTTATTTTATCATTTTCGGCTCTTTGCTTCCATGAGCTTAAAATTTAGTAATGAGTAGTTTTCGAATATATTTCTTGAAAACGTTTTGTGCATTTTAAACCACACTTTTTTTTTGCCCTACTTTTTTTAAAATACGCGTCTTTTCAGGATTTAAGTTAAACAAGTCTTAAACGCTGCAGCAGTACCAAATTATCATTTATTCTGTGATTTCTTATAACGTATGTATAATGATTAATCTTCCATTTTGCTGAGAAGCCTCTATTTTTGCATTTTTTTTATTTTTCCCTGCGTTTTATTCCTGTGAAAAAAATTTAAACAGTTCCGGTAGATTTTAAATTCGCTGCACCAAAATATAGAAGTTGCAACATAACTATGAAGCAATTCAATTCTCCACTTTTAATGTGATTTTGAATAAGATAACGTTATTAAATAAAGTTTTTTGAGAAAAAAAAAGGTATTTTTATTTTGTTTTTACTTATGTAGGAGAATCTTCTGAACATTTATTTAGCACTATCTTCTTTTGTATTTATTTATACTTTCGTGAGAAGAAAAAGCACAGTATCTGCTAATTTTTCAATTTCTTCTTTTTTTTCCTTTTAAATGCATTTTTGTCATCTAATATACTTAAGTTTTATTTTGCAAGCTTACTTGTTTGGTTTTCCACTGAAAACTTCGTACGGAAAAAACGTTAAGTTCCAACAACTCCCTATTGTTAGTATGGAATCCAAAATGCGTTTCAACAAATATACCAAAAATTCATTTCTGCAGATAATGCGCTTTACCGTCCTATTACAATATGCAATGTATAGCAAAATGAAATTAAAGATTTTTAATTATTAAGAAGAACTGAACATGAAAATAGCATAGTTTAGGATCTCCAGGATCGCAGCTCCAATACCCTGTCATCTGGTCTACTCAATCTTCAAATGCACGCAACAAAAAAATTTCCTAAACTGAGTTACAACTAAGACGTATTCCTTACAGCATCTATCTGAGATTGGATGCCAGCTTCTTCCACTTAATGGAGTCATTGAACTCTCTGGTTTGACACTTTTGCATGGATTTATGTATATCAGCATATAAATTCGCAAAAATGCCACTACAGTGGGTTTGATCATCAACGCAGAAGTGTCTTGAATGATACATCTTTATAATGCTAAAAAAGGTATATAGTGACAGAAATAAAATACACGAATGGAAACAAATAATTGAATTAAATTAGCTTTAGAAACCATATCCAGAGTTGCATACGCTCTAGTTTTCGTTTTCAGGGCTCAAATAGTTTTTCAAAATTCAATGGAATGGCAAAAACTTAGTATAAACTGAAAATAAATTGTACCGGCAATGTGCCTCACCGTTGTATTTTCAGAGCAACACATTTTTTTCAAGACATGAAGAACAGTGGGAAGAAGAAAGTACAACATTTCAAGCACAAGTTTAGTCAATTATTTTTTGAGTAAGTTATATATAATTTGAGTAAGTTATATCTTTCAGTTTTTATCAAGATTATTCCAGTTTAATTACAAGTAGATATACAAAAAGATCTCTTTCTCTCTCTCTCTGATCCCTGGAACAATTCACTTATTCGTAACATTGTTGTCCTGTTAGAAATTTGATAATTTCTAACTTTCTTTCAGAAAATCTTTTAACTGAAAGACACTGGATCGCAAGTTTTTTTTTTCTTTTTTTTTTCTTTTTGTTCCATACATCTAGGATTTCCTCATATATCCTTAAAAATCGCTTCTCCAATGGGTTTGTTCAGGGGCTCAATTTTTTCTCCCCAAAAGTATTTATGCAATAGAAAATAGCGATAAATCATCTATATTTGTAATTAACATTCTTCAATTGCCAATCATGGCTTAAAACTTATGCAGTGATTTTCACCAAAACTTTTGTATATAAATGGATATAAGTGGAATATTTTAAGTTTTGTGTAAAAGTTCAAACCCAGAGTAGTGTTGCACTTAACTGCTTTTTAAAATCATGATGTATTCACAAAGCAACCACATCACTTAAAAAAGCTTCCCGCCAAACAAGATAATTAATTTAAAGGATCTATTCATATTTCTGAGGAGTTGAAGGTGTGAGGAGGTTCTACCGGAAGTAGGTGTGATGAAAGAGGAGAGCAGGGAGGATGATAGTTTGACAGATACTTGGCGGGCAAACTAAATATCATGACCTTTTAAGACTGAGGGTTTTGGGGTTAAGGATGTGAAGGCTTTTTTTTTTGTGGGGAAGAGTTAAAGGTTTTCTTGGCGGGAAATTTTTTACAACATTTTTCTTTTTGCTGAGATATCACATATTTTTGCATTGATATTATTACTTTGTCTGTATTTTCAGAATTGAGAATTTCAAGTCATAAATTTTCAATTGAAACAATGTTGTTTTGTGTTTTTAAGGAACAATAATGGCAAGTTTAATTTTACTCATGTTATTTTCTAACTAATAAGATTTTATATTTGTTTGGCGAGAATTGGGCCGTTAAGATTTTATTGCAAACCGTTTAACCTCTCTGTTGCGAAGAAGACTACTTGGATAATAAAATACTTTTCTTAAATTGCATTGTTTTCAAGTATTTTACAACTTCGCAATAAATTCCATTAGTTTCTTTATTTGACGGATTATTCAAAATTTTCATAAAGTATTTTTTTTTTATACTTTACAGCTTGCGGGCAATTTTAATCTAGCTTTTCAGTTTTTATTCAATGACCTATATTCTTAAATCGTGGATTATTTTACGTTTTATGGGATAATTTTAATTGTTGGTTCATTTATCTTTATTTTGATGGAATTCATTGCCTTGTTTCATACATAGTTTTGTTTAAAAGTTCATTAAAAAGACAAAATAATGTATGTCATGACCAAGCAAGGGAAAAAAAACCCTAAGTCATTAAATATAATAAATTTGAATGCGTCAAAAGATATATCCAACTGTACTCAACGTCAAATAGCGGATATCACAAATTTGCTACAGCGACTGCTCATGGGCGCAGACTTAGCTCATTTCAAAAGTCTTGCTTAAACCAATTGCAGAAATTTTGTCTGTTAACAAATTACTGCCACGGATATCCCAACACATATTACATATATTTTTAATTCATAGTGTGTTATGTTTGTGGAAAATGCATTAATTTAGAAAATAAGCAAACCAATAAATAAGTGCTATTTTTCGCTTTCAAATATAAATTATTATATATTTATATGTATCATTTTCATATGCGTATAGTTTCATGTAACATGTCACGCAAAATATTCTAAGGTTTAAGCCCAGTTTCGATTACATTTAAAATTTCTTCCCCTTTAAATATATCAAAACTGAAACTAAAAAATAGGAAGGAAGGACATTTCGTATCGGTGAAACTGGAGGGGCGGGGGACTGTATTCTAATTTCATTCATTAATTTGTTTCTCTGCTTAAATATAAACAAACAACATGGAATCTTAAAAAAAGAAAGCCCAATAAGCTTTAGTCCGTGCACATGCGCAGTCGCTATGGCAAATTTGAGATATCCGCGATTTGACATCTAGTTGCAACTGTTGGATCTGTTTCATTAGTCTTGATTGAATTTCATTTCCTAAGACAACTTTTGAATAACTGTTAGATCTTAGATAAGTTCTAGCCTTCCAATTGCAGTCAGAAATTAACAAATCCTATGAGCTAAGAGTAAGTACATATGAATTTAGGGGAAATTAGTGGTTTTTAAACTTTAATTACTCCGGCTCTGGGGGTTGAATTTTTGTTTATGTCCTCAATGGCCCCCCAAGAATATGTATAAAAAATATCATTACCATAGTATTCTGTAGCATACCCCGGGGGGCTGCTACAGAATCCCGTGAAGGTACGATTTGGGGGGTAAAAACAAATGGGGAAGGGGGTCAAATGGCGAAAAAGGCACATCAGTAGGGCACAAGGAGTGTGTGTGCGTAATTTCAGCCCGATTCCTCTTCTCGTCTTGGCTGTAGCCCTCCCTGTCAAAGAAAGCGAAAACTTTTTTGACAACGATTTTCTAACTTGAATTGTGTGAACTTGAGTGAGTAGATCTAACTCAGAAATTTCTTGAAGTTATAAAGCCTATGCTTGATGAAGCTGGAGAAGAGGTAACGGTTCGAGGGGGGTTCTCAATGTTTTGACAGTAAAACGCTTTCGCTTCGTAAAACACATTCTAAAGTTCTCTTCAGCAACATTAAGAAAGGGAAAGAGGTACCCCAGGGAAATTGCTTGCAATCGAAGTCCAAGAAATATGATTTTCAATTATGTTTGGTACTACGACATAAGGGGTGGGTAATCGGTTGCTATCCTTCCATAAATTTTCGAAATCAAAATTCTGAAAATACCTATTTAAGTTACCTTTAATGATACTAAGTAGGATGGAAACGATCGGGGACTCTGAAACAAAAGTTTTTCAAAGTTAAGGGCCTAAAAACGCTCTCTTTGGTCTGTCAAATTTGAAAAAAACATCTTTTGGATGAGCGGTGTCTTTATCGCAAAGGGCCATTCCGAGGTCAAAAAAGTAAGGAGGTGTATGAGATTAAACGCTTCGTTTTTTTTTTCCAATCACATGTGTCTTAAGTACGCTTCTCCGCCAGAAAGTTTAAGGTTTTGTGGTTTTAACAATGCATTTTTGACGATTTTTGGTAATGTTGGGGAATAAAGAGGTTTGAGGGTGCTCTCCCGCTCATTTTTCGAAATTGCAATCGTAAAAAATCGCAATTGTTATATCCTCTGACTATGTTAATAGAAGAACGGTTCGGAAGCTCACCAATGATATTTTTTAATAGATTTAGAAGTTTTTTGGTGATGGGAAGGAGAGAATAAAAGGTTCAACTCCAGATATTTTCTTAAATTGTAGTTTTAAAAATGCATTTTAGACAATTTTTAATAATGCAAGGGGGAGGGGCGTTCTCCTGGTCCTTTTATGAAATTGAATCTTTTAGAATACAATTGTCGATTATCACCTGTTATGCTATGGAGAAAGGGGTTCGGGGGCTCACCCCCGAAATTTTAAAAAATTATATTTGAAAAAATACAGTTTTAGACGATCTTTATAAATGTTAGGGAGAAGAGAAATTCGGGGCCAATCCCTGGACGATTGTAGACCATCTTTGGTAACGTTAAGCGTACCGACAATCTTTCACAATTGAAACTCTGGAAACGTAATTTTAAGTTAACTTTCAAAGATGTAAAGGGGAGGAGTTTTCGGAAGCTCTCTTCTGACTTTTCGAAATTTAAGAACTGAAAACTGAATTTAAGACTATCTTTCATGATGTTGGCAAGAATGCATGGAGGGGGGGGGGAGACATTTCCCTCAAAATTTCTTGAAGTTAGCACACGTTTCAGAAGATCTTCGGTAATGTTAGTGGAAGAGGGCCACTCTTCGGTAATTTCCGGGGGCTCTCCCCCTGAAATTTCTCCGAATTAAAGCTCTGAAAACTGAGTTTAAACGATCTTTGGTGATAAATTGGGGGGGGGGGGCAACTTGAATTTTTCAGATTTAAAGTTTGAAAAACGAAATTTTTGGCAATTTCTTCAATAGCATGTAAAACTTTGAACCCCCCCCCCCCCGCTGGCTACGATTTTGTGTTAAAATTTCAAATTTCAATGGAAACCCCATCGCTATTCTGCAGTCCTAGAACTCAGTCTAGTTCAGAACTAGAACTTAAGGGAAAAACTTAAAGATCTTGAATTCGGATAAATTTCTGGATTCAGGTCAGTTTGTGCTAACTATAAGCCTACGTAAAATATTTAAAGTGCATTCGGCAGCAAGAAGGGTCTAAATTTGATTGTTTGGCTCCAAAACTGCAATAGCGTTTTCCGTGGAATTTGAAGCGTTGGCACAATATTTACTCTCTCAACATTTCTCGCATATCTTGTTAGAACAACGTACGGGAAAAGGGAATGTATTCCATATTGTGAATGCATTCAGTAAGGTAATACTGCAAGAAAAGGGTAAAAAAGTTTAATTACAACGGAAATATCATCGCTCTTTTTATGTTAAAGTAGTAACTTTGGACCCTTATTGCGGTCGAACTAGGGCCTACAGGTCCTGTATGCAGTCAAACCGCTTTACCTGGAATCATATCTAAATTTAATTGACATAAATCAAGAATTTCGTCTGGATCCGTGACCCTCACAGTCGTGCCGTTTGGTAGCTATTTTTAAAGCATTACTTATAAACTCTTTCATTTTTTTTGTGTTAGTTGAAAGGAAGAAGAATTTTCTTTACCGAAGAAATATTCTGCTACCAAAACATGCATTCAGAAAGCATCAAAGAGCACTTGTACGATGACTGGTAATAAACTGAGGATGATATCTATATCACTGAACCTTTTTGGCAGAAACTACTTATATTTTTTTTCCGAATGTAAAAAAAAAACAAATAAATAAAATAAATTAGCTTGAGAAACGAATTACTGTATAGCTTCTAATGCTCGTTTTTTTTAATTTTTTCAGAGGTCAAATAGTCCTCCAAAATGCAATGGAATGGCACATTCCACGGTATAAATTGAAAATAAATTATACCGGTGTAGTGTGCCTTATCATTGTATTTTCACAGCAACACGTTTTCTTTAAATCATAAAAAACAGTTGGAAGATGAAGACAAAGCATTTCAAGAACTTTTCAGTCGCACTTATTTTATGAGTAAGTTATTAATTTGTTTTTGTTTTTATTAAAAAAATTCTAATTTAATTATGTAAGTATACAGTAAGATATATTTAAAATATATTTCACAGATATCAACTGTGATACTAAATAATTCCTGATCCCAGGAAAATTTCATTTACATGCAACATAGCTGTAGTGATAGAAATTTGATACATTGTAAGTTTCTTACAGCAAATGACTAAATTGAAAGCATTGGAAAGGGATTTTTTTTTCTCCAAACTTGTAGGATTACCTCATATAGCCTTCAAATTTACTGTTGCAGTGCGTTTGTTCAGTGGCTCAAACAATTTCTCTAAAAATATACAATAAGAACTAGCGATAAAGCATCTATATTCGTAACTAGCAGTACTCTCATGCCCGTGCTAATCATTTAAATTAAGTCGAATAAAAAAATCCAGCTCCCCTTCTGACGTGAAGTGATCGTTTTTCTTCAACTAAAATGATATGCACCTCTTCAAAAAAACATATTACAGTCTTTTTGGAATTTCAAGCTATTCACCAAAACACATAAAAAGATAACCAGTAGCTTTAAAGCTCAAAATAATCCATCATCGCTTAACAGGCCAAGCAAACATGCTACCGTAACCCTGCCCTTAAGTGAGGGAAGCGGTTTTTTTTTTTCTGCAATTTGAAATGTTTCTCCAAATTAACAATACTATTATTATAACGTTATAAAGATCAATTACAATTGAATAATATTACAACTCAATTTATGTATTTAAATAAGTAACAATATGAACAAAGACAAATGTTTAAGAAATAAGAAAAACAAAACCCAAAAGAAAACTCCTACAAAATCAAATTTTGTACCTGAACGTCAAATAAAATAAAAAACATTAAAATATCAGTTCGTATAATACAACAGTCTTACAATAGCGTAGCCGACCACGCGTCTGAGTAGCGCGGCAGCGGCATGCTTCCTCGCACCTACCTACATCGCGGCCAGTGCCTTCTCAATGAGTTAACTTATCCCGCCATCTGTTAGGAATTCATAGAATTAAACAACTAATTAAGCATTTTATTTGCAGTTGTACAAATATTTAGGTCACTTAAATAATAATAATAACAATAATATTCTACAGACTTTGTCAATAAATTGACTATTCAACACAAAAATAATTTATAGATTCGAACCAATTTTTCTTTTTGTTTCATTTAGGCGTTAACACTCAGTTTGTTTTCGGGTTCCCCAAAATTATTTATCGGTATTTTCAAAGAGATGTCTCTTTTCTTTTAACATTTTTTGTACATTTTAATTATTATTCTCGTTTTTATTATTTTCTGCCTTAGTTCTATACCTTTGTATCGTGATTAATCTTCCCATTTACTGAGATACCTCTCTTATGCCATTTATCATTTTTCACAGCATTATTTATTGGGTATGAGACCTGTAAACAGTTCTGATGTATTTTTAACTCGTTGCATCAAAACGTAGAACTTGCTACATAATTATTAAGTAATTCCCCTCTCCATTTATTGATGTAAATTTTAATATAATTACGCCTTTTTGACAAAGTTCTTTCTTTGAGAAGAGATATATTTTTCTTAATAAAGGTGAATCTTTTGAACAAATGTTAGCCTAATATATTTATGTATTTATTTATACTTTCTTTTTAAGTTAAAGGGCATTATCTGAAAATATTTCTTCCTTATTTTTTTGTCCTTTATTGTGCTTCAGCTTTAGCGCACAAGATTGGTTGTTTTGGAATTCGTTGGAAACAAGGCATTGGAAAAAAAAAAAAAACATCAAATTCCAGCATTTCCCTAGTGTAAGTATGGAATCCGAAATGAGTTTTTCTTTTCAAACATATGAAAAACTGGTTTCTGCAGACACTGGGCTATACCTCCCTATGGCAGTATACATGTATAGTAGTAATTATAGTGCCGAAATTAGGAAGAAGAAAAAAAAGAAAGATGCCTGGTGTGAGATCTCCAGGATTAGAACCAGATTGCTGTGTCGTCAGGTCTACTAAGGCTTCAAATGCACGCAACAAACAATTTACTAAACTGAGTTACAACTAAGACGTATTCCTTCCAACATCTACCTGATATTGGATGCCAGCTTTTTCCAGCTTATGAAATTGAACTCACTGGTTTGGCAGTTTTGGTGAAATTTATGTATATCAGCTTATAAATTCGCGAAAACGCCATTACAGTGGGTTTGATCACCAGCGCAGAAGTTTTTTCAATGATAAATACAGTATAATACTAAGTAAAATGTTTTGTATGGTTTTCGCATTTTATAAGGAAGGCTTTATTGACGTCCTTATGACTTATTTATTCATTGTCGTTATTTATTTTGTAGAAATTACTGTAATTCCAGGGTCCCCCGTAACTACCCCTATGTGTGGTTTAAACGGTTGGATGGGCCCCTGAAGACAGCTGTGTTGATCAGTGAGTAGTTGATACACTATATATGCCGTACATAATGCATGCAATACATGAAATCCTATTCCGACAGGCATGAATTTTGCTCACACAATTTTAAACTCACATAAAGATTAAAAAAAAAAACACATATTCACACATACATGAAGATATGGATCTATAGATATATAGATATACATATTACACAAGGTACACAGCTATACACCATTGAACAGTGGTAGCAAATCAACAAAGTGACACAAACAGACAATACACTTAGCGACATCCACCAAAAACAAAGCCAACAATCATTAGATTGTAAATACATATAGTGTGTTACTGTTACTAACAGTTTTTTTTTTTTTTTTTTGGTGTTACCAAAAAGACGAAAAGAACAAAACGACTGGCCTGTGTCAGCGAAGGGTCGCATTGAATTCACTGGTTTGGCACCTATTTGCGATTTGTGTATATTAAGTCATAAATCCAAGTGGATACCATTCCTGTGGATTTGATCAGCAGCTAAACTTTTCCAGAAAGACGGTTATCTCATACAGGTAATGTTTTCCTTGAGTTTTAACTTAATTAAGTATTCATTTATTTATTTATTCATTTTTTTTGCTGATTATTAGCAATTTACGGATTACAATCAATAGATCTACTGCAACCTTTTCTTAAGCTAAAGCCAGACGTGCATCTTAAATAGCACGAAAAAAGCGTCAAATTCCAAACTTTCCCTATTGTTAGTATGGAATCCAAAATGCGTAAAATATATCAAAAACTCATTTCTGCAGATATTGCCCTTTACTGTCCTTTTTCACTATGCAATGTATAGCATAATGAAATTAAAGATTTTTAATTATTAAGAAGAAAACTGAACATGAAAATTGCCCAGTTTAGGATCTCCAGGATAGCAGCTCCAATTCCCTGTCATCTGGTCTACGCAGGCTTCAAATGAACGCAACAAAAAAATTCCTAAACTTAATTACAACTAAGACGTATTCCTTACAGCATCTACTTGAGATTGGATACCAGCTTCTTCCACTTAATGGACTCATTGAACTCGCTGATTTGGCACTTTTTGCTTGGATTTATATATATCAAGTTATAAATCCGCAAAAGTGCTATTACAGTGGGTTTGATCATCAGCGCAGAAGTTTCTTAAAGGATACAGACAATATTATGCTAAAGAAGGTGGTTGAGAAGGTATATAGTGAGCATGATAAAGCATCATTTTGCTTTTTTTACGCCTCTTCAGATCTTATTTTGACATACTTTCTTATTCCTAAAAATTACAAACCCGGGTAGATATCTACCCCCCAAAAACTGTGCTTCAGCACTTATAGCAATTCATATATTCTATTCCAAGACTAAACCTTGATAAAACGTAATTTGCTTTGAACCATTATTTTCTGCATATAATTTAAAAAAAAACTTTCGAATTTTCAAAATCAATTTGAATTTTGAAATTTTGAATTCAAATTATATGTTTTGCAATCACGAATTGTGACAGGACCCTACTCATTGGTTACTACCACACTCGCTCGTTTCTAGAAACGGATCCTGCTACTCCTATTGGGCGGTTACGTGTGTATAGGCTTGTGTGGGTGCGTAGACCTGTGTGTATGCTCGTTGGCGTGTGTGTGTATGTTTATGAGTGTGTATGAGCGTGCGTGTGTGTAGGACATGGATGCCACCGACCAGAAGCAGCGGCTACTGGGGGACATTGCTCAGGACCAGAAGAGTCGCGCCGGAGCCTCGCCTGCAGAAAGCGTCGGGATTGAAAAAGGAACTGGACATCAAGGACGGTCAAGTAAAAACAATTAGCAATCGTGATTTCTCAAAAAAAAAAAAAAAAAATCATGCATTTCAATAGTTCAATTTTCGGAATAGATTTTACGGGAAAAACCTCATGGGGTAAACATTGGCCTGGTTTGTAGTTTACTGGTTTTAAGATACAGGTTTGCATTTCTAAGGTTAAGCAAGAATATTTACTTAATTGTTTTCAATGTTTTGTATAGCTTACGTATTATGATTGGTACAGTTTCTTGTCTTCCTTATTATTTTTTAATTTATTGTAGTCAATTTAATCATTCGAAATTACTGTAATTTCGGTTTAAAAATCCAACGCGGATTTTTTTTTCTTTGTCTTATGTGGTCATATTATGTTTATTAAAACTAAACTTGTTATTCGTAAAATAGCTATCTTTTCCCCAATTACCGACCCTCTCCCCTCTTTTTTCAAAAAATATAACTGTTTATTTAAGTAATTAAATAAAGGGTGCGAGAAATGTCATCAGCATATAATCCTTCTTGACGTAAATGCTATTAATGATTGGACACAGATTGATGACACAGGAATATTCTTAGAAAACCACTTACATTTTATTTATTAAAAATTATTTTTAAAGAATTTTTTAAAAAAGTATAATACACATATAGATAAAAAATAATCTAAAAAGTTTCAAACGACATTAGTTTATTTTGCTTACCTTAGATAGTCTTAGAGGAAAATGTGTCATATGTTTATTTATAAACGCTTATGACGCAGAAATCAATCTGCTCAAGGTTATGTTTTGTTTAAAAGCTGTTTCTGTCAAATTCACCCCCCTTCTTTAAACAATTTGTAAAATATAGTGAAATGATTTGTTATTTCGTTTCACTGTATTCGTTGAAATTATTTTTTCCTTCTTTTTCTTTGTAAAAAATGACAAGGGCTTTTAGCATGTAAGCCATTTCAAGTTATTGTATTATCTTTTTCTTTATAAAAATATTTATTAATAATGAAACCTTGAGTTATTACTATACTTTTAAAATCAATTATGAGTTCGGTTAATGGATAGTGATTAATTTTTGCTACATTATACTGCTTATGAATATATTATGATATTATGATATTTCGTTAAAAATTTATTGGTAAAATCAATGTGTAACATCAATTTTGTAGAAGAAAAAATGTTCAAATCCTAACTAAATATATATACCGACTAATAGAAATGCACAAATGTTAAATGAAAACTTCAACTTTTTTACACTTTACATTCTAGAAGAGAAAAAAATAGAATAAAGCAAACCTTAAATACTTAGATAACCATTTAAAGACGATAACTTAAAATCACAAGTTTTCATTCAACTGCATAAAAGTTTGAATTTGATAAAAAATATTTACGATCCAGCTTAGAGTCAGGCAAGTCAGATGCATGCCATTTTTGATTTCGCTAAAAATTTTAGTGTTTTTATCGAATGATTTTAGAAGACACATATTTTTTCTTTTCTTCCAAAAAAAAAAAAAAAATTGTGCTCCACAAAAATTCCGAAAGTTGCTACCGACTTAAGATTTTTCTCAAATCGACATTTTCTAATATTCAATTATCTTTGCGCATTGAGCATCAACAAAAGTAATCTTTATGGTTACAACATGAAATTTAGTGCCTCAAATAAAATATATCGTAAATTTTATGGCTGACCTTCAGTGGACCCTGGCCGAGGTAGCTAAACTGTACCCAAAAAAGTGAAACTGTGTCATGTTTGAGGCTTCCTGGTTCCATGCACTGAGGTTCGACCATAGATTTTGAGAGCAATTTGTGTAATAATATATATACATTATTAAATAGGCTCATTAAATGCAAGTTTAATGCTCATTGCTGCTAAAATATTGCAGTTTTGTTATTAAAATACTATAAAAAGTACTTTTTAGGGCCCTATAACTCAATGCACTGAGGATTAGTTTAGAACTTGATGCCTGCATTTCAAAGTAGAGTGCATGTATTTTCACAAACAAGTGACGGAACTATGGGCAATGGTTTTGCGCGCTCATTAAATGCGCTTAAAGATGAGGGAATTACATACGAGTTAACGACGCATCCAGTTAGTTATACTCAAATTATATGCTTTGTCTTGAATTTTTTTAATGTCCCACTAGTCAGTTAGTCAACCATACTCTTGTTTTATAATGTCATAATATTACTTTTATCACAAGTAATAAAATATGACTTAGTAACCGTTTGCTACCATGGTAGTTTAGTGCAGAGAAAATTATTTTTGTCACTATAATGTACGGTTTAAAATGGAAGAAAATAAGTGATAATCAAACAAAAAAAAAATCTTATTTAAAATATTTAAAAATATACATAAAATACCTTCAAAAAAGTGTTACAAATAACTTAAGTTTTTACCGCAATAATAAACGTTTTTTTTTTTTTTTTTTTTTTTTTTTCAGTTTGTTTCTAGTCATAATATAATAAAATATGCGAGTAAGCACAATCAGTCTACTTGCAGATCTATAACTCTTTTACGGTAAGGCTTTGATCATAAAATTATGAACGATATTCGAAACGATGAAAGATTTCCAGTACAAATTGCAGAAAATAAATCTAATCAACTACTTGTACAACTACTTCTGAAATAAAATATAATGTAAAAAATTCAAATTTGCATGAAATTTGTGTATTCTGTAATACCCTCTCAAATTAAATCTCAATAATCACCATATAACGCTGTGGGAAAGTTTAAACCTGGATATGTCGGTTACATTGAAAACGGAATAGTTCATTTTACTTTTTTGCTATATGTATTGTGTTTTTTTAAAAGAATTTGCCCATAGTTCTGTCACCTGTTTGGTAAAATACACATAACTCTAGTTTGAAATGCAGTTATCTAGTTTTACACTAACCCTCAGCGCATTTTCAGGCTTTTAAAAACTGCATTTTTAGCATTTTTCGATACAAAAGCTGCCATTTTTTGGCAGCGCTAAGGGTGATGCAACTAATGATTGTATTTAATAATTTTTATATATTATTGCACAAACTCTGCACAAAAACAATGATTGAGCCTCAATGCAGAACCAGAGGATCTCAAACATGGCATTTTTTTTCATTTTATTCGACAAAGTTTGGCGACCAATGAAAGGCTGTACCATAAAAGCGGGCGAGAATGGTTTGGAGGGGGAGAATAATTCACACCTCACTTTTGACGTAATAACCGTTTGTAGTGCATTTTGGGCAAGCTCAATTTCAATAGGAACTATTGTGCAACCGTCACTGGTGATGATTGAGTTGTTATCCCTGTCAAAACGACCCTCCAGACGAAAAACCTGGTGATTGTAAATGTATTTGTTGTGAACAACTGGTGCTACGTGTTTGTAGGTAGCTCGGAAATTCATGTTGGTGAACTTTTAGTGCAGAAGAAAACACAATTTCGTTAGTACCTTTCGCTTTCATATTAAGTTACTGCCAGTTTTCATTCAAAAATAAATATTTTGATGCTGCTACAATTACAAATGTGTAAAGTTTAATGTTTGGAGGGTGGGTGTGGTACAGTAATTAGTTGAAATTTTGGAGGGTGCGTTGGATTATTAAGAGAAAAAGTACTCAGGAAAAATCACGGGTGTACATGCAAGTGAGTTTGAAGTTTCAACAATGTTGAAGCGAGGTAAATTTTGGCAGTGGCCTGAAAAAGATAAGATTTGGTATCTATTTTCAAAAATTATGAAGAAAGTAAATTCTTTGTTTTATCTCGATTATATGATGTACCTGACTCTCCAGAGTTCAATTTACAGCATAAATTACGTCTACAACTATCCTGTCAAAATGTAAGAGAGGTAGAGTATGGTACAAACGAACAAAACCTATATGAAAACGTTAAAACATGTGCCGTACCATTCTCACTCGCAATGAGAGGGTGAGAATAGTACAAAGAAAAACTGCTTTGGAGGGGGTGTGGGTAACGTTTTAAATTTTTTCAGGGTCAGAATCGAAAGCCAAGGTCCTAAACTGTAAAAATAACGCAACTTCATTTTTTCGAAAGAATTTTGAGTAATTACACTCAGAAATGCATTAAAACTGTACTATAGTCACCCGTTTCTACGGTAATGAAGGTCAGCAACAAAATTTACGATATATTTCAATTTAGGTACTAAATGTCATATTGTCATCACAAGAAGTTTTTTGGCTGATGTTCAACGCACAGAAATAATCGAATTTTAAAAGACGCTGCTTTGAAAAAAACCTCTACGAATTTTTACAGGTCCTCAAAAAATGTTTGGAGGAAAAGAAAAAATACGTGTCTTCTAAAATCTTTAAAGGAATACACCATTAAATTTAAACAAAATAAAAAATGGGGTGTATCTGAACACTCCGTTTCCGCCCGGTTCTTATAAAACTGACTGTTACCACTTTAATGTAAGAAAATACATTGAAATACCTTAGTATTATTTTGGACATAGCACATAAATTATCTCATGCTTTTCAGGCTGAAATAAAAGCAGGTTACTTGAAAAAGACAAAATGCAAGAAAAAAAAATGGTTGAGAATGAGCAGGCACTGGATGACCCGGTTTTAATGTCTTAGTTTTAAACCATTAGTTATAATTTTCTTCATTTTTCTGCTAATAGGAAAAAAAGAGAATTTTCCTGAGAGAAGAAATATTCTGCTACTAAAACAGGTGTTCAGAAAGCAACAAAGAGTACTGCACGATGACTGGTGCTGAACCGAAGATGATTTCTAATCACTGAATTTTGTGTGTGTGTACCAGAAACTACTGATATTTTTTTCCAAATCTAAAATAAACAAATAAATAAAATAAATTAGCTTTAGAAACGCTTTAACTTCTAGTTCTTTTTCTTTTTTTTTCATTTTTCAGGGCTAAAATAGTTCTTTAAAATGCGATGGAATGGCACATTTCACGGCATAAATTGAGATTAAATTATACCGGTAGTGTGCCTAACCATTGTGTTTTCACAGCAACACATTTTCTTCAAGTCATAAGAAACAGTTGGAAGAATAAGATATAACATTTCAAGAAATTTTTTAGTCGCACTTATTTTATGAGTAAGTTATACTATTCTTTTTTAATGTATTCTTATGTATCTATGTAGTTATACATTGTGGTAAATTAAAAATATATTTCGCAAATAACGACTAAGATGCTAAATAGTTTCTGAACCCCTGAAGATTTCATTTATATGCAACATTTAATTCACTGTATAATTTTAATACCCTGTAAACTGCTTAAAGTAAATGAGCGAATTTAAAGAAATGGATTGGCATTTTTTTTACATACATGTATGATTACTTCATATATTCCCTATATTTGCTGCTGCAATGGGATTTTTCAGCGGCTCAAAAAAATTTTCCCATAACAGATTTATTCAATAAAAATAGCGATAAAGCCTCTATATTCGTAAGTTACATTCCTCATATGCAGATCACGACGTCTAACTGATGTATCATTAAATAAACGAAAACAAGTAGAATCTTTTAAAGGTCGGGTAATCGTGTGTTAAAACCGTGGTAGTGTTTCATTGAACTAAGCTTTTTAAATAATGATGCATACAAGGATATACCAGAGCTACCAGCAATTTCTCTTTTTCAAAAGTATAATATAATTAATTTATTCTACATTTATTTTAGTGTTTTCCACGCACACACACACACACACACACACACACACACACACACACACACACACACACACACACACACATATATATATATATATATATATATATATATATATATATATATATATATATATATATATATATATATATATATATATATATATATATATATATATATATATATATATATATATATATATATATATATATATTGTTTTGGCATTTAAATTCAAGTTATTTTTCCGTCAAAATTCCATTACAGTGGGTTTGATCAGCAGCGCAGAAGTTTCTTGAAGGATACATGCATTATAATACTAAGTAAAATATTAGTGATGTGGATAAAGTATCTTTTTGTTTATTTTACGTCTTTTTAATGCTGATTTGGACACAATATTTTTTGACGTCCTTATTGAATATTTATTCATTGCAGTTATTTACTGTGTATAAATTACTGTAAATTTTAAAATGCCCCCGATTTATATTTACCTTTTAACCCCAAGCGGAATTAAGTCCTGGCACTCAATACTCGTTTAGTTTGTAATTTAGTTATGTATCTTTGTACGATGATTTATTTTCAAGTTCAATTTAGCAATTCATGAGTAATGAGGAGGAGTACATTCAAAATGTACGTGTACATACATGTAGTGTGTTTTTACTGCTACCAACATTTGTTTTTGATGTTACCAAAAAGACGAAAGGAAAAAACGACTGACTTGTGTCAGCGAAGCATCGCATTGAATTCACTGGTTTGGCACCTAGTTTCGATTTGTGTATAAAAAGTCACAAATCCAAGTGGGTGTCATTCCTGTGGATTTGATCAGCAGCTCAACTTCTCCTGAAAGTCGGTGATCTCATACAGGTAATGTTTTCTTTGAGATTTATTTTAGTTAGCTGTTAGTTTTTTTTTTCTTTTTTGCTAAAGAGTAGAAATTAACGGATTACGATCAATAGATGTACTGCAACCTTTGTAGTTAAGTTGAATGTAATTTAGCTTAAGTTGAATGTGATAAAATAGTGAATTTCGTAAATGCATAATGCTATAGTTTTATCTTAGTTATTAAATAAAAACATCATTCGTTGCTCTAGATGTTTTATGTAATCTGTTAACTTTCTTTTCAATATGTAGGGAAACATGCGGCAAAATTAAATGGCGGGAAAAAGTTAAATGGTGAAATATTTACTCTGCTTTTAGCTCCACCTATCTGGTATTGTTTCAACTATGAGGAACTTTATGTAGTTTATTCCAGTCAGGAAGAAAATACTGCCGAAGATTAAAGCAATTGGTAATATAGGCAATTTTCAAAAACTGATTCTCGTATTGTAATATTTTGTTGTAAGTGAAAAATTATTTTTCTTGCTATAAAATAATAAAGTTATTGTTATTAACATTTTAACTATTAATTGAGAGCTCCAAATATCCAATACAGTATCAATTTAGTTAATAGTAAGCTTATTTGTATTTTAAACAAATTGCACAGTTAGTCAAGTACATTCGGGGAAAAGTGGATGGGGCAAAGTGAAATAGTTTGCTTCATTTACTCACTCAATCATTTAATATAAATCCTTCATTTATTCATTTACATGCCTTCATTTAGTAATTCACTTATTTTTTCATTCATTCACTTATTTTCTTAGTCATTCTTTCTTTTTCTCGCTCATTCATTTTTCTTCATTTTTTATTGATTTATTGATTTATTTGTTTATATTGTTTCATTATATTTTCATTTATTCATTCAACATTTTATTTACTGGTTCTTTTGATCAAAAATATATTTTAGAATCGAATATAAAATATTCCATTCAAAAAAATATTTTTTTTTTCACTTTGCCCCATAAAAAAAAGTGAAAAATTTCCACTTTTTTTGAATACACAAATTTATTGCCAAAAAAAAAATGTTTCAAAGCAAGTTTTATCATAAAATACAATGTTCTTTCTTTTTGTAATGAAATTTTCAAAACAAATTTTCGATTTGTTAATTTTGAAAATCTCAGTCATCATAACCATTTCATTTTGCCCCACATTCCCCTAAATACCATAGGCATACTTTACTGCACATGAAAGGTAAAATCCATCCATCATGGTGGTGAAGTGTTAAAAAACCAAAAGGGAGACAGTTGTACCATGCTAAAGACTACCCGCAATGAAGACTACACGCAATGAAGTTCCGTAGATGAAAAAAAAATCCATTCTAGTGATGGATAAATATATGTAATAAGTTTGATGTGTACTTATTCCAAAACATACGCACAACGTGCATAAAGAAAACGTGCATAAATAAACTTAGTGCGTATTAAAAAGAGCTGTTTATTTTATTCTTTTGGAGAATGCAATAAAAAAAAGAGCTGATGTGTGCATCACATGACTTCCTTTTACTCCAATTTAGTGTCATATTCTCATTATGGGCAGTTTTAATGTGATTCAATAGTTTACTCTCTAAATATCACCAACAGTGGCCAAATTAAAACCAGATTTTAAAAAAAAGGCAAAATTTGTCGCCAATTTCTTTTTTTTTTAAATTTGGTTTTAATTCGATCAATGTTGGTGATATTTAAACAGTTAACCATTGAATCACTTTAAAATTTCCGATAATGATGAAATAAATCTGTAAAACGTTTTATTCCTTCGGTTCGCAAGAAACCAAGGATGAAAATATTTGGTGTTTACGTGTTCACTCCAAAGTGCTGTTTTCATTAAATTGGCGTAAAAGAAAGTCATGTGCACACATCAGCTCGTTTGTAAAAGGAAGTAAAAATCTCGGTAGTTCGATGTGGGGCATTAACGCTTCCATGATCATTCGCTTAATATCCATGACGTGATCTTTCTTCACTAACAAATCAGATCATTTGCCATTGTCTAGGAATGGCTCAAAATTTTCAGTGAAAGCTTTTGGTTGTGTGTGATTGATGTTCTCATTGGTTTTGTTCTCCCCCTTTGTTGCTTTTAAAAGTTCTTCCAAACGTTTCGAGTAATCGAGGTTCTACTATAGTTCTCAAAAAGGAGCATCTACTTTTCTAAATGATCATGCTCTTCAAGGCGAATAAAATATGACAAACAATGCATAATAATGTAAAGATCCTACTACAAATTAAAAAGCAGTAATTTTAACGAGAACGCAACACTGCCAGATCAGGGATGAAAATATTAAAATTCTAAAATGTAGCCAGGCGCGCTCCGAATTAAAAATTTTTATGAGGGCGAAAAATCTCAATTTTACGAATGCAACTTACATATTTGCCGATTAATAAAATACGGGCTCATTCACACATTAGGTATATCTAATGAAATGGGACATTCGAGCATTCAAAGATAGCAGTATTGCAATTATGTTAAAAAATTTGCCGAATCGTCAGACAAAATTTGCCCAACGTGGCAATTTTTGGGAGATCATGGAGATCTCCCCTGACCTCCCATTCCTTACTCGTAATATAGTTTTTAAAATTATTTTTGTTTCAATAGTACTGGGGCATTATACCTGAAGGAAAACTTTGATTTCCTGCTGACGTAAATATAAAACAAGTGTTTGGTGTTTGTGTCTTTAGATTCTTACTTTATACTAGTTTTTTTTTTAATGCTTCATTGATGATTTCTTTCATTATTTAAATTTTGATAAACAAGTATGCAGGCGGGTTCCAGAATTTTAGAGTATTTTGAGTCGTTCCGACATCAGAGTATTATATTTCCAGAGTGTTCTGCTTAGCAAATTATTCAGCAGAACACATGCAAACAATATCAGTAAACTTGAAATCGTTTGCATGTCTCTCGGTCATGTTTTTATTTTATTTATTTATGTATTATTCATTGAATTATATACAGTCTTTAAATGCTACTGACGCTATCTAAATCTTGTTATTGTATAAGAAAAAAAAAGAACAGAAAGAAAGAAGTTAGTCGCGATACGTTAACAATTTACTAGAAAACATAAGAATTTAAATGTTAAGTACTAACGTCGTATATAACTAAAATATAATCGTAAACAAAGTCTAATGCTCTTTTGCTTTAAAAATAATCAAGAAAAGAGTCGATTGATGTTTAAATCTAATTAGAGTTTCAGAAAATATTTCAAAACTATGATACACACAGTAAATGTTCAAAATCACAACAACTACTCGGAATGTTGTAGTCATGCAATCACAACAACTTTGCAACTAAAATGGATTGCGAAACCAACATCAACGAAGATTGGAATACGAGTTATGATTAAATTCTATTACAGATGAGCAGTCTTGCCTTAGTACAACCGAAATATCAACAAACATGGCTATCGATACCTTGAATTCATTAGTTGATTTGATTTCATTTATGAAAACACACATTGCCGTATATAGCTATTCTCAACGGAGAAGATTTACCTCTAATAATCCACAATATTTGTCCATATTTTATTTCCAGGACAATACGCATAAAAGATGTACATTACATAGGAATGAAAGAACACTCAGGACTACAGGCGGTAATCAAACCCGGGCCTCTCTGCTTACAAAGCAGCTGGCGAAATCGCACGGCCACCGAGGCCCCATTCATTAGTTTCTCTTTGAAACTTCCCGTATAAAAAAGAAACACCTGTTGCGCATCGTTTTCCAATATCTGAAACATTCTTATAATTTTTCTCTGTTTTTTAGCAGAGCAGTATTAAACTAGAAAAAAGCAGTATAATACTGTAAAAACAACAATTTTTTTTTTTTTTTGCAGTGTGACTAGTATTCCTCCCTCAAGTGGAATAAAGATATACACTACACTGGTGTGCAAAAATTAAGGAGGAAGTTGAAAAATTAGCATATCAACTAAACGAAGAGGCAGAGCGGACAGAAAGACCAATCAGGAGATTAAGTAAGGTGATGTACGGTAGCACATGCGCAGATATGCAGGCAGACGTAATGGGGGAGTGTCTGAGTAGTATAAAACATGTTGTCGGCGTAAGATCAGAATTTCTGGCAAAGAGATTGCACACCGTATAGCAGTTAAATTCCCACCGAGTTGCTGCCTCAGCAAGAAATGGCAAATAATCAATCTGTTAGACGACATCTGAATGCTTTTACCAGAGGTCGGATGATTGGGAAGTTGGAGGGTGGCCGCAGTGTAACAAGTTCAGTAGTGGTAGTCCACTAGGAACCACACTCGCAGATGACCGGTATATTGTCTTACAGGCCAGAAGAAACAGGCGGCAGACAGCGGGAGAAATCGATCGACACACGACACAGGCGACTGGACGACCGATATAGCGTTTTACCGTGGCCAGAAGACTGCACGGTGGTGGTCTGTTTGCTCGACGCCCTATACGGTGTGTACCTCTAACGCCTGCCCATCGGAGAAGGCGTTCTCTTTGGTGCTATGAGTACCAGAATTGGAGAGACAATGAATGGGGACGAGTATTTTTTACAGATGAGAGCAGATTCAGCCTGAGTAACGATTCTCATCGCCTACTCATCTGGAGAGAGCGGGGAAACCGCAATCATCCCTCGAACATCATTGAAAGGGACAGGCATGGAGGTCGCGGTGTTCTCGTCTGGGGAGGCATCATGTTTGGTAGTCGTACAGACCTTCACATCTTCGACGCAGGTTCAGTCAACGGGACCCGTTATTGAACGAGATTCTTCTTCCATATGTGCGTCTTTTTAGAGGCGCTATGGGTCCGCAGTTCCTTTTCATGGACGACAATGCACCATGTCATCGCACAGTAGCTGCCGAACAGCTCTTAGAGAGTGAGGATATTGAACGTATGGATTGGCCGGCACGATCTCCGGATCTCAATCCCATCGAGTATGTATGGGATTTTCTAGGCAGATGCTTGGCAGCTCGTACCTTACCTTCAGTAACGATTCGGGAGCTTCGATTGGCGCTGCAATACGAATGGGCAGCAATGCCTCAACAACACATTGACATCCTCATTCTCAGCATGAGCAGACGCTGTGAAACCTGCCTAGCAGTCGGGGGAGATCATATCCCCTACTAAAGACCGGATGTTTCTTGCTGGACACCCTTCACTGGGATGTTTCGGCCTTCAGTCGCATTGCGCTCCATGCTACTTTTTCAATAAAGCTTCTTTTTATCCCTCTGATTTCTCTTTTAGTAAGTGTTGCATACATTACACATGTCCTTACGTATTGGGGATCTTACGGTATTAATTTTTGCACAGCAGTGTATATAGCCAAAACTATTGGGGTACTTTCAAAAATTTACATTTTTATGGATTTCTCAAAAAATAAGAAACCAATTGCTCTGTAAAGTTTTTCACGTAAAAGGTATACTCCAGCCGTCATTTTCCGATAAAAAATGAATCTACTAAGAATTTAGGGTAGCAGCAACAAATTTGAGAAAACGATAAAAGGTTTTTGATCATCTTTCATTGTAAAAAGCTGGGAACGAGCTTTAAATTTCAGAAATGACTTTACGAACTATGTAAAATTTATGTTTATATTTTTGCGAAAGTTTATCTTATACCCACAGAGAAAGAAGCATTTCTTTCAAAAAAAAAAAACAGATTTAATTTGAAGACTCGGCTTTAAATACGCAGAGTTTTCAGTCAAACGTTGCGAAATTTTTAGAATATTTGACAGCATACAAGAGAAACATAATAGGTAAAATATTGAAAGTTGGATTAAATATGAACGTTTAAAGCTATTGAATTTTCACTGAGTATGTGCGAATGATTGTAATTTGTATCCTTCATAATCCAAAGCACAAGTAGATCTTGCAGCTCATAGTTCCATTTCGATGGCTCCAACTGGATATCTTTAAAATTTAAAACGTTATCAGCAATCTAGTGAGCTGAATTTCAATAATTCTTGGCTAGGCTGCGAACGTGAGAAATCGTTCGCTAAATCCATTTTATCATGAATCACTCTGCACGACAACAGGAAATTGTAATAATTTGATCAAATATTGTATACGTAAATGAATTGAACTATTTCAATTTGCCTTAGAGTTTTTTTTTTTTTTTGACTAAAATATACTCTAAGAGTTACAACATAGTTAAAAGATTACTAAATTGGTAGAACTAAAAGCAGAGTAAATATTTCACCATTTCACCAAGCCCCGCAATTTTACTTTGCCCTACATACCCGTACCACTTAAGTTGTGAGAGTAATATTAAACACTACACTGAGGGGTTAGTAGCTGAAGTCGTTATTTATGTAACGTACTGCTTTCGCAACCTAAAACATATATTAAAGATTTATAAATTTTGATTTGAAACATACGTTTATAAATATAAAGTGTATTTAATTTTTAGAACTAAGCTTACTTTTTGCTTCGCATATCAATTAAAAAAAATGGAAACGATACTGTTATCAGAGAAAGCGTGTTTGTATTTAACTCAACGTCCCCACGTATGGAATCGCACAGTTACCAAATATATTCTTTTCTTCCTTTAAAGCGGTCTTTAAGTGCAGACTTTTTAATAATGCGGTGAAAAAAGGGAAGAAAAAATGTAATCGAACATTTAAAGCGCGGACTAGGGAGATAAGATGTAATATTGCAATATAAATGCCCTAGAGTGCGATTCAAGAAACCATTAGAGGGGGGATACATGGAAAGTGGTCGGACTTGTTCTCCACTTTCGTTCGTTTTCTATTGAAAGTATTTTTTTTCTTTCTTACAGACCCTTTAAAGCCATGTGAATGTCATTTATCTATTTCATCAGTTCTTTTTTATCTCGAAAAACTGCGACATTGTAAATTTTGCTAGTACTAAAGGGTGCCTATTTTTCTCTTGTCTTCAAGGTTTGATTCTTTGCAAATTAAACATTGCATTATTAGGAGGTAAGTTAATTTTGTATTAGTTTATAAATGAATGTAGGTAACGATCTCTCCATTGTAGCTTGATATTTCCATTGTTTGGTGGTAAATTACTTTAAAATTGTGAGGTAAAAGAGAAACCACCAACTTCACAAATGGACACAATCACAAATGGACAAAAAGATGAAGACAATTTTTGGCCGATCGCATTTAAGTGTTACCGCAACAACTCCAGGACGCCACAATGTTTTATTTGGTGCCTGCGAGGAAAGAATTAACAAAAAAAGATTTACCACAATGTTGTCAATGCAAAAAATTGCACATCACACTAATTGGCAGAGTCACATGATGATCTTTATTCACGACCATTTACACACATGCGTCGGGGGAGCTTCCGCGAAAGGTATTGGCACTCACATGAAAGATTTGCAAAATAGATTGTAATAAAATCAATTAATAAAGGGGAAAAAAATAAGTTAAAAATATAAATCCAGTTTATTGAAGATGATGACTTAACCAAACACAGCAGAATGACAAACATTATAAGACATGGTGAAAGTTCATTGTTGCATTGTGAGATCGATAAAAAAGGGAGGCAAGACAAAAATTTTCGCAGCAGCAATAGCGAGGACCGAGGAGGCAGGCATTGACACTTATTGCATTGGTGACAAGGTAAACTGGCGATAGATGTGGCTAGAGACTCTTTCTGATTTGTCTACCCTTCGGTCGTCAAAAATGGCAAAGATGGTGCAGTAACGAAACGCCACTCACACATCCCCGAGTTAGAATTGCCGGCATGATGTTTCAAAATAAAATACGATCTCTGGGAGCCAAAACTATGCTCAGTGGAAAATAAAACAAGATGACATCATTCATTCCTTTTTTTTTTTTTTTTTGGAGGCGCCGGGGTAGTGTGACTAACGAAAATCAGGCGAATTCCGCCATTTTTTTTTTTTTTTTTTTTTTTGTACATTTCAGATTAAATAAACCAACGTTGTGAACTAATTTTATGTCATTTGAGCGTGACACAGCTTCACCTCACAGGAATAATTACATTGCAGAATTTAGATTGATAGAGGCAGATGGAGAGGGATTGATTATCCCCTCCATATTTCCGTCTACGCCACTCGCAAGTACAAACATCACAGCTCCTCAGAAACACGTCTACCTCCTTTCTTTTTCCTCCTTTTTTGTAAAATAAATTTCATTTCTATGTTTGGGTAGGAAATAGAATGTAAGTGTAATCAGTTATTTTTTGCTTTTTAGTTCCTGGGTATTTTTTGAAGGCGTTTTTTTTTTTTATTTAAAAGTAATTTATAATCAAACATTTAAAATTTACAATCAAAACCAGTTGAACTTAGACCATTTTTTAAGTGTAATTTTTCGAACGTAGACAAAATGTCCCCCCTCCCCTTCCCGAAAGCAGAGGAGTAGAAAATGATTTCTTACTAATGAAGTTGATAATAGTTTTAATGTTTTACATCGTATTTGAATTAATAATTAAAGGTTTAATCGGTGAAACTCAAAATTTCAATTTGGCGTAGTATTTTTTCATTTATACAAAAGGTCGAACACTGCTATGAGAAAAATATACATTTCAACATACAATGAAAAAAATTTTCTGCACAAAAAAGGATTCCTTTGAGAACTGAATTTTTAAATATGATAATTTTTTATGCTTACATTATGCTCAGTGGTCTGAACTGAACGGAGTCAAAGCTTAAAAAAAAAAAAAAAAAGAAAGAATACCTTTTAATAATCATTCAACTTATCTAAATAATAATTGTATTTTGCATAAAGGGGTCGAAACGCCAAGTAGCATTCCCGTCGAATTTGTTTTATTTTCCTTCGTGTGTTATCTGTTGTATTTTAGGAGTATATGTAATCCGTAATTTTTATGTAAATTAGCTATAATGTCGGACTGCCCGACTGGCCCCGAAGTTAAGCTAGTTTATAGCCGAGCCGAACACTCTACCGAAAAAACTTATCAATTCAACTGAACAACTACGTAAGTCCAGTGCTTTTAAGCTTTATTTAAAAAAAAAAAAAAAACACAGGTTTTTTTTTTCACCGAAAGAGACACAAAAAACTGGAAAATTGGATAGAAATTTTGCTTAAAATAATCTGACTAAGAACTATAAAGGCTGCATCAAGGTTTTGCAACAGCAGGGGGCGTTTCTGACAAATTGATTTTTAGACCGTAAGTCTAATTTTCATCCTTAGCCGATCCGATAAGCTTTAAAATGACGGGGGGGGGGGGATTTCTTCAAGAAATAAGAAATATATCGCATAAAGAAAAATAATCCACTGAAGTTCTTTTTATGATAAGATATTGAAGAGATGTAATTTTATTTTTAAAAATTTATACACTTTGTTATCGCAGGCTGCTTGAATCGTTATGGCTTAGATGGCAGCACGTGTTCATCATTTACCCGAACAGTTAAAATACAAAATCAGTTGAACTAAGTTCGTTTTTTAAGCGTAGTTTTTCGAATGTAGTAAAAATGTGACTATCTATTTGTTTTTTGCCGAAAGAAGAAAAAAAAAAGTTATTTTACCCATCAAGTTGTTAGTAATTTTAATATTCAATTTCGTATTATAATAACTGTTCTTATTTTAACTAAATGAAAAGCGTAGTGCCAATTTATGGTAAAAATTGTTTTATTTGTACAAAGGATCAAAAACTGTCAATCGACATTTCAATATACGATTTTTTTCTGAACAAAAAACTTATTCATTGTAGTCTGAAATCTGAAACCTTATACTTATATTTTCGCTTACATTATGCTTTAGCTTTCTGACCGAAGCCAAAGCTTAAAACAAAAATTCTACAATTAAGAATCGATATAGTTACATGTTGTATCAAGTTTTCGTAAGTAGTTTTTCGTTCAAGGAGCGTATCAATCTTATTTATTTTATTACCTCACTTGTATTACTTATTGTTTTCATGTGTTCATGTAATGCGTGACATTTGTCTAAATTTTTGATTCAGAACGTCCGGGCCAGGACCGAACACTCGTTCCTCTGGCTACCATCCGAACGCTCTGCCGATCGAGTTATTCAGCTCTGTCGTTAACAGCTCAAGTCAAACTTATAAATTTAACCGAAAACCTCAATCCAGTGCTTTAAAACAGTTTTTTTGACCAAAAAAAAAAGCATTTTTGGACCGCGGATCTATTTTTCGTCATTAGCCTGTACGATAAGCTTTAAAATGAGATGTAAATCAAAGAAATCGATCAAGAATTGAGGAAGATCTCGCGTAGGAACAAAAAACAGGCTACAGAAATAATATATAAGGACTAGTAAAAAAGAAATAACAACGTTAAATCGTCCAAATTGCAGAGTTCCGCCAAAATGTGTTGCGGGGCTGCAAGTAACCCCTTTCTCACTGCAAAATAAGTGAGTTTATGAATAAAACTCGCTTATTTTGCATTAAAAAGATGGTTCCTTGCAATACGCACCGGTGTAATATAATTCAACCGAGAATTGCCGTTGAATACGTAGGGGAGACTGGGGATACTTGATCCTCCTCACTTAAGTTTTTTCTCAGCTGCAAATTATCAATTTAAAAAAAAAGTTCGTTAATTTTTTCAATAATTTCATTAAGGGATCATGTATCCCCTCAGTAAGGGAGAAAAGGTTCCCTTCATGGGGGACACTTCATCACACTGAGAAAATACATAGACTTTTCATTAGATCAGCAATTTATTTATGGATTTTAGCTACATAATGATTCTAAAAAATCTAATTTTCTTTATTAGATCGTTAAAAAATTTTAGCACAAAATAACATTGTTTTAAATTCCACTAGAGCATTTGAGGCAGTGAGAAGTAAAGGGATGTAAGTGGCAAAATTAAAAATTCGGAGATAATCAGCACAAATGGTAGGTGAACCCCTCTTCCGTCTTGGGGCAAGATATCGTACTAGTAGCGCTGGTAGATGCTGCTGTATAGCACGATCTAGAAAAAAAAATCAATGAAAGCTTACCTAGGACGTTATCTTTAAAGTAGTTTTACACAAAACTTGAAAATGACCATCACTTACATTTCTTTGCTTTTCACTGACTCATTAAAAAAAATGTACACAACTTTAATGAACGTATGATGCTTTTGACTTACTTCTTCTCCAATACAGTTGTGAACAATATAGTTAAAAAATAATATTTTGTTTAAACGGTGTTTTTTAAGTAGCTTAGTTAAGTAAAACTACAACAAATAAAAAAATAGGATGACAAGTACAAAAATCAAATTATTTGCTTTTTGTCTTGCAATAATAAAATTAAGAGTTTTATCAATTAAAGTAATTTTAAAAAAGACGGAAGAAAAATGTAACTATCAGTGTACTTATAAAAAAGAAAAGAAAGTCTAGCATATATTTTCAAAACCTGATATGTCAAATGTAAACATTTCATTTGTTATAGTTCTTAAAGTTCCGGTCAATCCAACTGAATGTAAGCAACTTAACACATTCACTCTCCTTTGCAAAACTTCTGTCAATTTTTGCAGAAAAATAGATTGATTAAGCATATTACCTTTTCGTTTTAGAAAACATATTTCAAACTCTAGAAATCTAACTTTGCATTATATCCGCTAATGGGTCCACATAATAGGCAATTCACTTTTTTGTTGTAAATCTTACTACAGCAAAATATATTTTTTTTCATTCAAAAAAAGATTACGTCTATTTCAACTTTTTCAAGCTTATTTAGTTAATCAGAACATAATTCATCAGTAGAGTTAGTTTATGTTTAGATGTTTGAGGTGTTACGTGGGTTACAAGTGCGAAATGATGTTTTAATTGTTTAGCATAATTTCTACAGTGATTGTTTAAATCTATCACTCATACTAATATTAATTTTATTATATTAACATTGTTTTGAATGTTTAAAGTTAATGTCTAATAAGTAAACAACAGTTTTATTGTTTTCATTGTGTTTGTATTGCAATATGGATACTTGATCCCTGGAATCATGCATCCCTCTAAACGAAGGGATCAAGTATCCCTAATATGCGATTTTTACAAACATATTTGTTCTATTATTAACAATTAGTGGCATTTCACTAAAAGTATATCTCAATCAATAAAGACTCTCAATACCATAACAAAACACTTCGATATTTTTTTCAAGTGGTAAATAACGGATAATATAAACTTCAGATTTTTTTCCTAAAAAAGTGTTTCCCTTGGCACGTTCAGACAATCATTTCTTGAGTTAAAACCAAATGGCTGAAAAAAAAAAAAAATATGTACAAGTATAAATTGAACCTAATTGTTAGGTTTCAAATCTCTACTTAATGACTTTGGTACATTTTTGGCTGTGGGATGATGTATCCCTAGGGATCAAGTGCCCCCACTCTCCCTTATCCAGTAACTCTACCGGAATTTCGGCGTTTGTTTTCATAGCAGTTATTATTATTATTATTAGTATAATTATTATTATTTTTTTTGCCAATATAGCTTCCCGTCCTGGTATGGCATTCATTTTCAGATCTTAATATTTAAAAATAAACAGAAAAACGAGGAAGGCATCAGATATCTGATAATCATACAGCTTCTCCCCCCTCTCTTTTATATAGATTTAACGTATTATTTGCTTGTACGATCCAAGAGCTGAGAAGTTGTTTAACTTAGTTTAGTGACACTCACAAATATACAATTATTAAAAATCGCGATCTTGAAATTTTAGCAATAAGGAACGATAAAAAAACCATTGTCTTAGTGCAAGCTTAAAATCTGGAGATATAAGTAGTTGTAGCGATGCATTATATTATCTGTGACGTAATGACGTTAGTATCAACTTACTTATTTTCCGCAACATACTCATTATTCCAAACTAGCCATATAAGTCATTCTTTTCAATTCCTTTGAACCATTTTGGTACCCTAGTGTTTTCAGAAAAAATATTATTTTCTACCTAAAAAATCAAACTCACACATACTAAGCTTTAATTACAGCCAATTTTCTTCAGCTGGGCCCGAGTTAAAAAAAACTAACTTGAATTAAATCTTCTTTAACTAGGACTCACTTTGTACATACAGGCAGCTTAAATTCCAAATGAACTTTTAGGAAGTTTTTGTATAGATCGAACATTTTATTTAGTTTCTAAAAAGAGGGTTTTCCTTATTTTGTTGTAAGAAAAGTTTAAACTGTTCTCGATTTCCGAAATGGAACCGTAATTCCACTTTCATTTGAGAACGGGAAATAGAGAAAAATAGCTTTACTTTTCTGGGGGATTCAATGATTAAAGTAAATTCAGCTTTCCATTTCGCCATCTTGATTTCAGAAAAAAAAAACCTTAGACATCTATATCAACAATTGGATTTTTATTATTATAAAAGAAACATAGACACTATTCTGAAAGTAACAAAAAATTTAGTTACTGCTTTCAAATCTGGTTTATTTATGCAACACAAAAGGTATTTTTTGTGACAACTTAGGGAAGTAAAAAGGGACAAAAGTTTAATTTAAAAAAGCATCACTTCTAATAAAAAGAAATGCACTCAGTTGTACAAACTTTTCTTCGAGTATTTTTTTTTTTTTACCTTAAAAAGTTCAAACTCTATTTCGTTTCGTATTTACGATAACCAATCATTCTATTGTGTATTTTCACAACTGATTCCAATTTTTTTCCATTATATCTAGATGTTTTGATTGAAAAATCGCAGTATATGGTTTTTTATCTACTTTGATAACGAAATATGTAAACTGTTTATAATTTTAGTAACAGAGTCAAAGCTCTTGTGAATATATCAGTCCTTCTTCAGACGAACATTTATATGTTTCATCTTAATAACTACTACATACAACAATTTTACGACATGATTCCCTAAAGCATATTTTACCTGTCTTTGATTTTCTGGTGAGATAAACCACCCACGTTTTCAATTACAGCATCTACGTTTGGAAAACAGTTCCAACGTGAACTAAGAAAACGAACTTTTTTATCTCACGTAACAGGTTAGAGTTTACTGATTTGTAACGTAAACTTAATCATAGGAATTAATGTTTACTACACATATTGTTGATACCGCTCCTCCCCCCCCCCTTTCTCCCGTTTTATCCATTGGAATTTCCACATAGGCTTAGCCTTCCTAAACATTCCAAATTAAGTCAAGCAGCTTGTAGAGAAAAAAAAAACTGCGAGTACTATTTTCAGTCTCATTTTATTACTTCCTTTTACAAAAAAGGAAGTATTGTATTCGCGAAAAATTTTTCACTCAAAACTCGACCTTAATTTCTATTTTGCTCACCCCCGAATGAATGTTGATTTTTTTTTCTTTTCGACTCGCCCACACGTGGATAAGTGCCTAAGAACGTATAGACTCGCAAATATCCATTTTGACAGTTCCCGAGTTGATTACAACGAGTTTTCTCGTGACGTCTGTATGTACGTATGTATGTATGTGCGGATATGCGTATGTAGCATAACCCAAGAACGGTATGTCCTAGAAAGTTAAAATTTAATACGTGGACTCCTAGTGAAGTCTAGTCGTGGACCTCCCCTTTTGGTTGCATTCGGGTGTTTCTAAGGGGACCTTTTGCCCTTTTGGAGGGGAAAATCGTTGTTAATGTCGATGTAAATTCAAGTGGTGTTACAATTTGTTGGGCACTTGGGGATATATCGCCAGTCTTTTGGTCGCTAAGTTTTGTCGCTTACTTGGCGATCAATTTGGTGATTTTTTTAAAAAAAATCTGGTTTTAATTTGGTCACTGTTGCTGATATTTAAAGATTAAACTATTGAATCACATTAAAATTACCAATAATAGGAAAATGACATTAAAATGGAGTAAAAGGAAGTCATGTGAGGCATAAATCAGCTCGTTTTCATGAGTTATTCTTTTGATCCTTAATTTTTTTAATCATTTAATTATTTTAACAACCATGATGGCATATCTTGAGTGGTTTTACTTATCAGATTTGCGAATCACCCAGAAAAATTATGTTAACTGAAAAACGAGGAAATCAAATGATGTAGTAGATATTTTGCTTTTTAATGAAACAAGCGGACATTCTTTAAAAGTAAAAAAATATGTTTCACATAGATTAGATACATTAAAATGCTGGTAAGACCGAAAAAACATGTTTCCTTTGGAATGCAAAATTACAGTAGTTAATTGAGCAAAGAGCAATTCCATGTCAAATCAATAAAACAAATAAGTTTTTGACCTCACCATTTCAGATTTAAATGAAATTTGTTGTAAAGGACGCATATGATAAGATCCTGATAATTTTTAGAATTCTACTATAAACATTTTACGAAATACAGGGCTGTTAAAAACTTAAAAAGTGCGAAATAAACGCAAAGTTGCGACAAACTATAGTAGAGTAAAAGAATGTTGTTTTCTACTGATATAAAATATGACTTTCTCACGGAAGACCTAAATGTCAAGGTTATTCACCGTGACTTTTGACCTTGAATACCTCAAAACACGACCCCTTAGAGCTTCTTTAAAAATGTACATACGAGGGTTATTTTTTTTCAAAGTCCGATCGATCGCGGAAAGAGGACCACAAAGGCAATGGGAACTCTTTTATTTGGAATAAGAACATACACTTTCCAACTATTTATCGACATAGTCGCCGCGCCAATTAAGACATTTGTCGTAGCGTGGTAACAATTCTTCGATACCCTCCTCATAGAAGGCAGCCGGCCTAAGCTTTCAGCAAATTCTGTACGCTGGTCTGTAGCTCGGCTTCGGAGCAAACGTCTATCCTCCTAGCCAGCGTTTCATGTCACCCAAAGAGATGGTAATCGGAAAGCGCGCCAAGTCTGGGCTGAATGGAGGATGGTCAAACGCTGTCCAACAAAACTGCGGCAGGATATTTTTGGTTAAAGCAGCAGTGTGTGGGCGCGCGTTGTCGTGCAGAAGAACAATGCCTGATGACAATATTCCTCTACGTTTGTTCGGAGTTGCCCTTTTTTTGCAGCATTCAGAAATCGAATTACAGCACGCACTTCACACTTGGCGGGGGACGCAATTATTCGAGGCATGTTTCCTCGTTCACTGCGGGCTCCGAAATAACCACAGCGACATGATAAACTGCACTATCTTACTTGAGAGACTGCACAACAAATCTACGCACAGCGTAATCGGCTTGACATTCTGGTTTTCACTCCGCGATCGATCAAACCTTGAAAAAAGTAATATATAATAGCACTAGTCAGTGGCGTAGCTACAGTGTTTGCCGCCCGGGGCGGTTCCTCATTTTCCCGCCCTTTGGTTGTGAAATAGCTAATACATAAAACTGTCAAAGGTATTTAAATTAAAACTAGAAATTTAATTGAAGAAAAAATAAGAAATTATTCTCTATATTTTTCAAAAGAAAAAAAAAATAAGGGGGACACTTGGAGAAAATTGCTAAATTTAAGTCAAAAACTGCAATTTTAGTAAAGTTATTAGAAAGAGCGCATTGGGTTTGCTGTCAATTTTTTTCAGAATTAGTCTCTATTAGTGTTTTTTTTTGTTGACGTTAGGGAATCAAGGGGCAACGAAGGGAAATTTTACGAAATTTTAAAATGCAGCTTTGGCTACTTAGGAGAAGTCAAGGAAATCGGGGATGGCCGGATACTCAATGCGGCACGAGTATTCTAACGTAGTTGTAGGCATGAGGGGAGAGAAGGACGCTGAGGTTTCTTACTGAAATGTTTTTAAAATTGAAATCAATTTTTGGGTATCTTTGGTGGCTTGGTTGAAAGGGTAGGTTTGGGTTCCTTCTTTGGAAGTTTTTCGGCACCGAAGTCTCGAAAACGCAATTCTAGGCTGTCTTTTGCGACTTCGTTCAGGGGTTCCCTAATGGCATAAAAAATGCTGTGAAGCCAGGTAGTTATCTCCTGAAAAATTTCCGTAATTGACGTCCGACTTTGGGCTTTGTTTTATAATGTTAGGAGGGAGAGAGGACAGAGTGAGGTGTTTCCCTCTCAAAATATTTTTTCTGCCAGAAGAAAGGGTTAGCGAGCTCTCCTACTCACGCAAATTTCTAAAAAAGAAAATTTTGGGCTACCTTTGGGGAAGTTAAGAAAAGGGGTAAAGAGTTTTTCCTAAGGAAAATTTTCAAAATTGAAGTTTTCAAAACGCAGTTTTAATTTTCGGAGGCGTTAGGTGAAAGGGGAAAAGAGATTAAGATATCTCTCTCGAAAAATTTCCAAAATTAAAGTCCTAAAAACGTATTTTAGGCTATATTTGATCACGTTAGGGGATCAAATACACTGAATGTTCAAATTCTGTTTTCACAAATTGATATTGAAGTGTCGAAGCTTTAAAAACGTAATTTTAGGCTAGATGTTGAGACTTTAGAAGTGAGAGTGGGAGTTTTCTCCAGGAAAGTTTTCAGAATTAAAGGCCTAAATATATATTTTTTGGCTGTGTTTGCTACGTTAGAGGAAACGGCAGGGGAATGGACTCTGTCCAGAATGTTTTCAACATTGAGGTCTAAAAACGCATTTCTAAACTATCTTCGGAGATATAAGGAAAAGGGATGAGACATTAAAGCGCTCTACTGCCTAAAAACGTTTTTGTACTGTTAGACTACGGAGTGGGGGTGGGAGAGGTTATCAACCGGAATTATTTGAAACCGAATTCTTTAAAACGTATTTTGGAGTATGTTTGTATAAGTAGAGGGTTCAAACCAAACGTTAAAAAATGGAATTCGCTTACCTTCCATATCCGAAATTGTCGGATAGATTATCTACTCCCAAAAGCGAGAAAACGGAAATTCCTTGTACTTCGTTTGAAGAAGAGATTTCTTGTGAAGAGTAAGAAATTAAAACAAACTCAAAAACATACAAAGTGTGATAGGCAATAAATTGTTTAGTGTAACATTTTACACCTCACCCTCTTTTTCTTATTCTTGTCATCATGTTTCTTAATTAAAAAAAAAAAAAAAAAAAACGTTTTTGTTTTACGAGTAGGCTTTCACGAAGCTCTCTTTAAATCCTGTTTTAGCTTTTTCTTATAACAAAAATTTGAAACGTTCATTGTTTTCGCCCTCCCGAAGTAAACCTCTACAATAGTCTAAGTAACAGATTTTTTAAAAACTACTATGCACTTTTCATAATAAGAGACACAAAGAGACAAAATAACTTTTCTGGGTTAGAATGGAATATTTAAGTATTCCTTTAGTTTTCAATTCTTCCAATAAAATGCCACCACAAACGAAGAAAAGTGTGGCTCAAGTCAGGTGGAGAATTTCTTATTATTATCAAGCTTTTATTCATAAATTTGAGTGTTTAAACACGCATATTTTTCTGGGAAAGTTTGGTTTGAAATGACTTGAGTCGCACTTTTCTTCATTTGTGGTGTCACTTTCTTGGAATTATTGAAAACTACAGGAATACTTATGCCCCAGAAAAGTTATTTTATCCTTTTGAGATCTTTAAGATTATTTTTGCCTGCAGTATCAGATTAAAACCATAATTTCCTTATCTGGAAATTACATTTATTTTTTAAATATCGAAAGGGTCAATTTGCCGCCCCTAGAAATGTGCCGCCCGGGGCGGACCACCCCCTCCGCCCCCCCTCTTAGCTACGCCACTGGCCCTCGTATTATAGCTCTAACACTAGTCTTCAGACTTAGGTTGGAACCGCATTTACATTTTGATTAATATTCGGATACAATTTCTAGTATTGGTTGTTGAACAAAACTCTGTCATTGTACGAGAAGTTTTGCATTAGCCTAAAACTTCCAGTTTTTTTATTTCCAAGATTTGTCGCTAATTACAGATAAAATGCTGTCATTTCTAGCTCTTATTTAAGAGACCTGATAATTTATCAAAATATGCTTACTTCATAAAGAATGCTCCCAAAATATCAAAACAATAATATTAGGACATAAATAATGTAAAACATCTAACGAAAATATATAAACATTCCTGATTTTTTTTTCTTTTTTTGCAGGCCCTTGCCATTGCGATTCCAGCCTAAGTTTTGGTGCAGTGGAAGAATAGTGTTAGAGCAATAAAATATAGCATGGCATGTTTTGAGATATTTAAGGTCAAAAATCACGGTGAACAACCGTGAAACTTAAGCCTGTAATGAGAAAGTCATGTTTTATATCAATAGAAAGGTCTAATCTTAAGCTTAAAATCGGTTTTTGAATTTTTTTTTCTTCTATAACTAGAAGAGAAGTCACAGTCATTTGCATGTTACAGCTTTTCATTTTTTTTTTCTGTTTTTTTAACATCCCTGTGTTTTGTAACTTTTTTTTAAAGTAGAATTCTAAAATATGGCAGGATTACTAAACTTGTCATATGCGTCCCTCACACAAAATTTCATCCAAATCGTAAATGGTTAGGTCAAAAAGGTGACTGACCTGACATAATGGTATTCAACAATACAAAACATGTGAACATTCCTGATTTTTTTTTTTTTTTTTTTTTTTTTTTGCAGTCTCTTGCCATCACGATCCCAGCCTAAGTTTTGGTGGATTAAAGGAATAATTTCAGAGCAATAAAATATAGATTATAAGTTAATTCTAAGAGGGCATGTGTTGGGATATTCAAGGTAAAAAGTAGCGGCGAACGACCTTGAAACTTAAACCTGTCGTGAAAAAGTCACGTTTTATATCAATAGAAAGCTCTATGCTTTAGCTTTGCAATGGTTTTTAATTTTTTTATTTTACTATAATTAGGAAAGAAGTTAGTCATTTGTATAGTTCAACTTTTCATTTATTTTTTTTCTTTTGCCTTTTTTAGTTTTTTAACAGGTTTGTATTTCGTAAAACCTTTTAAAATAGAATGCTAAAAATTGGCAGGATTATTATCTTGTCATACATGACCTTCACTTCAAAATTCCTTTAAATCTGAAATAGTGAGGTAAAGAAGGTGATAGATCTGGCATAGAATTGTTGCCCAAAATAAATTATAATTTTTTAAATGATTTTTCTGTGATAAATGTTGATAGAAATTAAAAATTTAATGGAACTCTCTAGACTCGTTAAATTTCTCTCTGGATGAGCTAGAACTCTCCAGACTTTAGCTCATCCAGAGATGTCAACTGTTTAGATAATTGAATGCATATTTACCTATTAGATACAATGCCACATTAGTTGAAATATTAATTTCATTTCTGGAAAATAACGTTAATAACAGTGAACCTGCAATTTTCCGATTTATAACCGAACTTTTTTTTGCGATGAATGCTGTTAAGAACTAAAGGATTACTTAGCTCCCTGATTAAAAAAAAAAAAAAACAACAGAAAAAATATGAAGGAAAACATGTTAAGGACACGTTTTGCTGCAGTTAAGCGACTTTGAAAAAATCTGCATTCTGCTCAAAAAACGTGTTGTAGTAAGAAAAATGAAAGTCGTTTCTGCATTTAGCTTTAAAAATACATAAGAATCAATGATTAAAAGAAAAAAAAAACGAATATTTCAATATAATACTATTAGGTTAATTCAAGTATTATTTCTTTTCAAATGCATATAACTTATTAATTTTTTTATTATATATATATATATATATATATATATATATATATATATATATATATATATATATATATATATATATATATATATATATATATATATATATATATATAATAAAAAAATTCTAAACTAATAATATATATATATATATTATTAGAAAGACATTTCGCTATTATTCCAAATTAAAAAATAATAAATCTAAATTTTAATACGTATAGAGTTTAGAAATAGCGTCTTTAACTTAAATACAAGTAAAAGAAGAAGAAAATGCAAAGACATTTGACGGAAGCGGATCACGTTTTAAAGTTCTTTGAAAAGTTTGCGAAAAAAGTTTTTTTCATTTTTTTTTTTACATTCACCGAATACAATGAAAAATATTCACTCGACTTTTCTCCTCTCTTCTTTTCCAAAGCGTTTCTTCTAAAATCGGTTTTTGAATTCTCCCTCGGGTAAATGCCAAAGTAAATTTTATTCTGTTTTCCGCGTTACAGGCAAAATATATTCGTGGTTCTCTTATGTGCATCGCATAATGGCAAAATACTTGATTTGAATGCCTTTCCTTTTCGATCCAAAGAAAAGAAAAAAACATTTTTTTCCTAGTAGATAATGCAACGCCGAAACATATTTTCAGAATATAAAAATGTAAGCTGTAAAATAAAAGAAATTTTTAAAGTGATCAACATATTATTAAAATAAATAAATGGAATTTCGAACATTTTTTTTTCTTTTCGTAGAAAAAAAATAAATTAATTAATGCGATTACGTTACATTGTTGTTTTAATAGTTTGGATACTTTAAAAATAATTTAAATTGTAATATATATATATATATATATATATATATATATATATATATATATATATATATATATATATATATATATATATATATATATATATATATATATAAAGAAAGAGAGAGAGAGAACATAATACTTTTTACACAATACATCTTATAACTGAAATAATGAGATTCGGTAGTAATTGACCATTTAATGAAAGTTTCTACAAGCTCAACTTAATTTTACAGGGAAAAAACCCCAGGAAAATTTGATAAACTTTCTGTTTAATAAGGGAAATATATGCACAAAAAAGTAAATAAATAATAAATAACTGTTATAAATGAAATTTGGTGCGCGACATCTTGATTCATGGAAGACGTTTTGTAAAAATGCAAAGTTGTGCTTTTTCTACAAGGAGTAAAATTTGTTTTAAAGTTGTCACATTGAATGAGGAAATGCATTTACCAAATATTTTCGACTTTAGTAATAAGCATTCCAACATCAAAATGATCACTCCCATTAAGAATTTGGGAAAATGAATATTGTGAAAGATTAGTATTCCTTGTCTGTAATATTTATAAATTTTTTTATCTATCTTTTTGCGGAGAAGATAACACATTTGTTTTGAAACCATGTGGAAAGCCTATGAATCATATTTATTAATTTGTGATAAGTAAAGACTAGAATTGCTACCTGAAATAAAACAATAAGCTTTTTTTTTTCAAAAAAAGAAAAAAAGACTTTCATTATGGATGGTTGAATTTTCCTCATTTTTTAAAGTTCAACTTATTTTCAGGACTAAAAAAAAAAGTTATATTTCTGCTTTACTAAAAAAAATCTAATTTTTTCTCAGAGTTTTTTTTCTTTCTTTAAATAAAAATAGTTTTTTTTTTTTTTTTTTTTTAACATTTTGAATAGTATGTTTTTGCAAAATAATTTTTGGAAAGGTCATTTTCTTCTTTTTTTTTTTCGTGCACTAAAATATTTTTCGCTTCAGAGTAACGTAAGTACCTTGAAACGCCAGAAGAACATCCGTTCGCTTAATTATTTATTTTATTTACTTATTTTATTTATTTATTTTATTTATTTATTTATTATTATTATTTTTTTTTTGCCTTTTTGCCACACAGCTGAGGCGAAGGGAGAGACAAGACCACCACGACAAGTAATAAATTGTTTTTCCAGTCGACAATTTAAGCGAAGCTCACTTTTATTGTGTGCATCTGGACAACGTCCAAAAAGCTCCATTTGATTCAAGTGAAGTATCAGAGTAGCGCGAAAGTGTGATGGAAAGATATTTAGTTGCTTCACTAAAGTCATGTTTTATAGACTGCGCTGTCAGCGTCATTCGGATCATTTTGTGGGAAGCGTTGCAGTATCTGAAGTAGTTTTCTTTGAAAACTATTGTTTTTAAAGTTTACTGAGAAGGCGTGCTATTAAAGGCCTCTTAATGTCAAAAATAATGACTGATGCTAAATGAAAGACTTAAGTTTGAGCTCATTGTTTTAGATAGAAAACCGATATTTAAAGCAATGCTTCCACTTTAAGTTGGCATTGAATGTGTTTATGATCCTGAATGTACTTTACTTTCAGTGTTTACTCCGGTGAAATAACTACAGTGCACAGATAAAAAACCCCTAGTAAAGGGATATCCTTAAATTCTTCTTCCATAGTCCTTCCATTCTCTTCTTCTTTCATAGGCATTTAGTGCACAATATGTGCTCATGAATAGGTTACACATGTTAATATACTGCACTGGTGTCATTTAAATTTATGATTTTTAATATTTAGTTTCATTTTTGATAGCTGTATTATTTACACTGGCGTAAATGAATGAATTTTTAAAGACACAATTTTTGTGTATAAAAGTATACATATAACAATTGGCAAAGTCTACGACAAAGTGAGCGAAGCCTACTGTAAAATCTAGTTTGGGAAATATTTTCCCATGCCTAAGGGAAAATGCATCGCCGCATAAATGGTTAAAAATCAAGATAAACCCCGTCTTAGAATATAAGAACAGCTTAACATGGAGAATTAGGGATTATTCTAACTATGCCTCGAACTTCAAATAAATTTTAACTTGTGCAGCTTACTATAGGTTTTAACATGCTGAAAAAATGAACAAAAATGACCTTTATTCAATGAGACACTCTCAAATTTATAATTTTTTAATAAAATCCTAGACTATTTTTTGGTCTGAATGAAGGGTAACCTATGTTCTACTCTGCATCCCTGAAAACGTACTTACAAAGTTTCATGATATTCAATTCAGCAGGTAAAGCCTAAAAACGTAAGAAACAAACTCACTTTTGCATTACTAAGGATTTCTACTTATTCTCAGTTAATGCGCTCCAGATTGACTGTACAATAAACGGGGGCGAAATGTGTAGCTTCGCTATGGTGTAGCTCTGCAAGAAGTTCAGGCAAATAAGGTACTTTGTATTTGTTTGCAATTCTGCCTCAGCTTCGGTTATATTTGCGTTAAAAGCTTTACTGGAGCCTAGTTGTTTTTTGCCAACATGCCCAAATCTTCTTAGAGAGCTTCTGACTTACTTCAAAATTACGACTAGCTGTTATTGAGAATGTTTCTAAATTTTTCAGATATATTCCATGTAAATTCCAGGAAGATTGCTGACTTTTCACGGAAAAGTTTACTTTTTTTTAAGCAACATATTACTTGAGGAAATTAGGAGCACACTATCTGACTATCAATTTTCAGGAACACTCCTGATTTTTCTTTCTATATTTACAGTGCCAGAAGATGGCATCCCATTGCCCTATGATACGCACTTTTCAAATGTATTTAGCAATGGGGATTATTTACTTTGGCTGTATTGTTTCATTATGTTATGTTAGCTATGCTATTGCTTTATTTAGGTAGTTTATGCTGGAGAACGCATTTTTGAAATAATATGGAATTATTGAAATGCACATAAACTACACGACTCGTCTCGTTTCAGGGCATTTTTTGTCGATATTGGATTGATGTTACCCCACACCATCATGAATTAAGTAAAGTTTATACATTAATCCATATCGTTCCTCATTGCTAGTACAAATGCGATTGGACAAACCAATTGATTTTTGTTTTTTGTAACCATTACATGCGTTGTAACATAAGAAGATATAGAAAGACTACTCAATGTAATAGTCTACATGACTTAAACTTTACTCCTATTTAAAGCCAAATTTTTCTTTTTTTACTTACACCCCTTTGCTTCTAGCTGCATCTATTCTTTTCATAGCATTACTTGAACATATGAAAACTCTGACAGTTTATTAAGTCTCACTTAGCCAATTGCTCTTTCCGGTCATAATTTAATCAGCCTCTTTCCTGAAAGAGAAAGTGTCTGGACATTATCCAGGAAGGTTTCTGACATGCTCGTTGCGCTTTTGAGAGATTGTCTCGTAAATGAGAATTTCTCGGTTTACTGCTCAAGCGCCTAAACATGTTCATTAGAAATAAAGATATAATAGAGCAATGTAAAAAAATTAGTTCTAAAACTCTTATAGTGTTATAAGCTCAACCTACTGTGCTGACGCAAGTGAAGAAAAAAAATAACGATATCAGCAACGAATATTTTATCTAATTTTTCTAATTCATAGTCAAGTGAAAACATTGAGCAAAAACATCTATCGTTCTAAATAAATCAGACCAATTGAAGGTACACTAGGTAATTATTTTCATTTGTGCTTTATACGCGTTCTTATAACAAAACGTAATTCCTTATTACATAATATCATTACATCGAAATTGTCCGCATAAATTTACTAATACAGCTTTTCCTGACCTTGGTCTTTCAAAATAGTAGATCATCCATGTCAACTTAAACGATTTTGAATGGTTCATACTATCATTATCTCCATAAAAATTGAAAGCCACTAATCTGAAATCAATAACCGTTTTGTTGGGCAAAGAGAAATTTTATATTTAATTCCATAGAAAATTGGTAACTTCAGGAAGTTGTAACTTCTCTCATGCATTAAATAGATTTGTGTTTTGTAGTATTTTATAAACTATTGGCAGATTTTTGATTTTTCAAATTTATGATTTTAAACAGGCAGCAAAAAATAAAAATTAGAGCACATAAAAAAGGAGTGAACGATAAAATAACGAGTTAAAGTTCAAAATAATAGAATATAAAAGGTGTTATGAGATAAAAAATGTCCCTATATAAACCTATCAAGCTGTGCCCCTCTTCTGTTATAAAACGTGCTGAAGTTAGAGAACGAGCCTTTTTTAGTTAAAAAGACCACGACTGGGACTCTTTTTTACGTTAACTGATTTTTATACTTGGGATATGAATGTACTTGCTCTCAACTTAGATAAAAGGTTGGTGACCCCTTACTCCTTACCTCTTTCTCTGGAGAAATGGGGACACCCATTGCTTTTTTTTTTTTAAAGTTAAATCGTTAAGAATATTTTAAGCATTATTTTAGACATTAATGATGAACTTTTAATTATTAATCATGTCCAAGAAAAAATAAATTATTAAGTTTTAACTTTTTATTTTAAAACTTTTTATGTAAGGCTTCAAAAACTGCTCTAAATGGGGTGCCAATTACCCAAATCAGTCCCAGAATGCTTTAATTTGAAAGATTAATTCCATATTTACAGTAATATAGTTTTCTCTCTTCTTACTACCTTTTACAGAAAAGAAAGTATTTTATTTGCGAAAAAAATTTCACTCAAAATCGACCTTATTTTCCATTTTACTCAGCCCCGAATGAATATTGAGTTTTTTTTTTAATTCCTGAGTGAATTACAATGTATTTTCTCGTGACGTCTGTATGTACGTATGTATGTATGTGCGGATATGCGTATGTGCGTTTGTACGTCGAATAACTCAAGAACGGTATGTCCTAGAAAGTTGAAATTTGGTACGCAGACTCCTAGTGGGGTCTAGTGTTCTAACACTTTCTCTTTTGGTAGCATTCGGGTGTTTCTAAAGGGGTCTTTTGCCCCTTTTTGGGGAGAAATCATTGTTAATTTCGACGTAAAGTTAAGTGGATTTATAATTTCGCAGACACTTGACGATATATCGCCAGTATTCTAGTCGCCAAGTTTTGTCGACTACTTGGCGACAAATTTGGCGATTTTTTAAAATTTGGTTTCAGTTTGGCCACTGTTGCTGAAATTTAGAGAGTAAACTATTTAATCACATTAAAAATGCCAATGATTGGGAAATTACATGAGATTGGAGTAAAAGAAAGGCATGTGATGCACACATTATCTCTTTTACTGTGAAAATGCACATGACTAAGTTTCCTACTATTTCAAACTCTCATTTGTATTTTTACTGCAAAAGAAAAAAAACGAAGTTCATAGATTTAGCATTACAAACTGAACATTTTACAGTAAAATACTGCGAAATGACTATGCTATAGCAATAGGTATTATTAAAATTTTACATTATGAATGCGTTTGTACTCTTAGCCTAAAGTTTCTAAGACATGAATTAGGAATACATGCCTATAATCGAAACTGAATGTTTCCACATCTATTTTCATTGTTAGAAAACACGTAGATAATTTATCTACCTGTGATCAATTGTTCATGCATGCACTGAGATCCTGAATAATAATATTATCAAAGCTTTTATTTGCACACATGTTCCTGAGATCAATTATGTAATCTTAGATGCACGAAATCTTCGAAAAAAAAGTCATTGTAAAGCTCACATAATGGAATGTAGGGCAAAGTGAAAAGGTAAAATATTTACTATGCGTTTAGCGCCACCTATCTGGTAATATTTCAACAATGCAGTTGCAAATGTAGTTTTTTTCGAGAGAAGAAAAAAAAAACCGCAGAATATTAAAGCATATGATCATGAAGGCAATTTTAAAAAATTGATATTCCTATTGTAATAATTGTTGAAAGCAAAAAATAATTTTTCATACTATAAAATAATAACGTTCTTGTTCTGAACATTTTAAGTTGTAAATGAGACCTTCTATGCAGTGCAATATTTATTTAGTTAATATTAAGCTTATTTGTGGTTTTAATATTCTGCTCAAATAGTCGAGTACATGCGGGGTAAAGTGTACTTCCTGCGGGGTAAAGTGATCTTTTATTTCGTTTATCTACTCAGTTATTTAATAAAACACACTTACGTATTCATGTATTAGTTAATTCATTTACATCTCTTCTTTTAGTAGTTCACTTATTCATTCATTCTCTTATTTTCTTATTCATTCACTCTTTTGCAAAATCATTCTTTTTTCCCATACATCAATTAATTAATAATTCATTAATTAAATATTCTCTTATTAATCCATTTTCTTTTCATTTATTCATTATTTTTTTTTACTGATTCATTTGATCAAAAACATTTTTACAATGAAAGGAAAAATATTTCATTTGAAAAATATTTCATTTTTCACCTTGCCCCATAAAAAAAAGAACAAATGAAAAATTTCCACTATTTTTTGAAAACTCAAAAGTACTACAAAAAATTTAAAAAACGTTTCAATGAAAGTTTTATTATAAAATACAATGTTATTTCTGTTTGTACTGTCATTTTCAAAACAAATTTTGAAATTTTTCATTTTGAAAAAGCTTAGTCATCTTAACCATTTCACTTTGCCCCATATTCCCCTACATAATTTTAACGATTCAACATTTTTCCCATATTAAAAATATTAAAAATATAAGTTACCGTTAACATTTTTTAAAATGAAAAGAAAAAATGTAACATTTGCATTTTATGTTTTTTGAAAACAATTGAAGACGATTTTTTAGTTGTAAAAATATCATCAAAGTGTTTATATTCTGCATAATGCAGCGCTTTAGGGCACGACTGTGTTAAAGCTACTTTTTAACCGACTTCAAAAAAGGAGGTTGTGATTTCGTATTGCGGTTTTTTATGTATGTTTTTGAATTATTCCAATACTATTGGACCGTTTTGATTTTTTGTTTTTGTTTGGAAGGGTATATACTTCCCAAATGATCCCACTGTAATTTCGTCTCGATCTGATAAGGGGTCCCGGAGAAATCCAAGAAACTTTAAATTTCATACGTCAGTTTCACGTGTTATTGCTGTGATCGGTGTATTTTCACACCTAAGCTTTTGGCTTTCTCTTAAACGATATTTAAGTCTAGCGGCACATGGATGATTTATTTTCTCAACGTAGCAAAGCAGTAAATTAAATATATTTTGCAACTTTAATAGTTGAATCAGTTATCTTAATATTTTATTTACTAATAAATAACTTTATTACAGCACTAAAATATAAAGTTCTTTGTTTAATATTCCAGTTTTTTAATATATATAGTGTTCAATTGAGGAGAAATTGAATACAGAACACCCCTTCCCCACGATTTAATTTACATTCTTTAATAATATACATTATAACTGTGTATGATTTTTGAAGTTTGACCAATATTCTAGATTTACTATTTCACGATGCCGCCAGTTCAATTTAAAATTAGGGTCATCTTAACTAGCAGGCTTCAAAAAAAGGAGGAAGTTCTGCACTAGTCGCATTTGTTTTTCCTCTGTACAATGTTCCATAAATGCTCGAAGACGCCCGTACCCAGGGGCGTGCACAGAGAGGGAGGAGGGACACCTGTTGGACGGGTTCGAGCTTGAAGGGGGCCCAATATTTTTTTTTAACTACGGATGAAATATAGGGGTGAACAACATGGAGAGGGGCTCGGAAAAGTCATTTGTGACGGACTCCAAAATTTCTGTTCACGTCCCTGCCTGTACCGATAAGGAAAATTCTTTTTTTTTTTTTTGTTTGAAACGGTAAACTTCCTCGGCAGTCTAATGGTAATCAAGTTAGGGTTTGATGAAATTGAGGGAACTCTTCAAATATCATACTCACATTTAAATCGATTTGTACTTTATTAACTTTGTATATCTCCTCACTTAGTGAACCGGTTTTCATGCTTTTTTTTGTTCAGTCGTGGTTTTGTTTAGGGGTGGTCTAACTTAGGTTCCAAATCTTTGATTTACCCTATTTGTTCTTTAGGGAAAAGTTAAGGGTAAAACAATAAATTTCATGCAATTTCCCTCGCAAACGATTTAATATAAAACCCATTGATAAACAAAGGTCATAAAACAAAGGTATATACTTTCTTTACCTATAGTTGAAGAAAGGACCAAAAAAAATATTTTATTAAGTATAATTATAATGCAAATTTTAAATCAAGGATTCTCTTGAGCAAACATAAAATTCATTCTAGTGGAATTTTCAATCTTCATCTATAGGGGGGCTTTACAATATTAGAATTCTAAAATTTACAATTTTATTCGATCTCGTTTTTTTTTTTTTTCAGTGACTCGTGCAATTGCTTTCGGAAAGCAAACTTTGAATAAAGTTGAACTAATGATGAAGACCATTTTTTTTGGACATAGTTACGCATTTGAAAAAGCCTTTCTTCACAGTCGTCGGAAGTCTCCGAGAGGCTCGCCATGTTATTTACACCACTAAAAGCAAAAAATAAACTACTTTCAAATAAATTAAAAAAAAAAAAAACGCCTTCAAAAAATATCCAGGAAATAAAAAGTAAAAAATAACTGATTACACTTACATTCTATTTCCTACCCAAACATAGAAATGAAATTTATTTTACAATTCAGTACAAAAATCAACTATACTAAACACCGAATTATAAAATAAACACTGATTTAAATTACTGTACGATGAATTATTTTAAATACCTAACTAATTATATACGATATCTTAATTTTTAATAACCTTTTGAAGCCGGCGCCTCCTATAAACAACGGACAAACCACCGAATCCTGAATTAAACACTAATTCAACTATACGCGAAATTAGACTTTAAAACTAAACCTACTCCGTTACGTTAGGTGGTAGTTTATAGGAGGCCCCGACTTCAAAAGGTTATTAAAAATTAAGAGATCGTATATAATTAGTTAGGTACTTAAAATAATTCATCGTATAGTAATTTAAATCAGTATTTATTTTATAATTCGGTGTTTAGTTTAGTTGATTTTTGTACTGGAATTTTAAAATAAGTTTCATTTCTATGTTTGGGTAGGAAATAGAATGTAAGTGTAATCAGTTATTTTTTGCTTTTTAGTTCCTGGGGATTTTTTGAAGACGGTTTTTTTTATTTAAAACTAATTTATATATTATACATTCCGTTTTTTCACCGTTTAGTAGGAAAGTTTTGTACCAAACCGAACTTACAAATACTTGAGAATTTAGTTCTGCACTTTTCTATTTTTTAAAGAATTCTGGTTAATTTTTTAAAGTTAAATAAGACAGTTACTTAAGAAATGTAATACGCCGGAAGGTTGCCAAGAGTCGAAATTCGTGGTGGCACAATGTTTACATTTAATCTTAAATTCAACCAATTCCGCATCTGAGCACCCGCTTTGTACCCAGTAAGGAACAGGCCAAAAATTTTACCTGTAATAATCTGCTTGTTCTTCCATTTTTGGGAAATCTTCGTATCGCGGTTCAGGAAGTGTCTATGATAAACCGACTTTTTCTTAAGGTAAACGGTATTTAAAAAGACTTTTGGTTTTTTACGATAAAAAAACTATTTCACTAAATGATTTTGAACCTATGCTGACTAAGAAGGGAAAGAATTTTCTTGTGTTACGAATGGATTGGTTACAAACTCAATGTGGTTACAAGATAAAATTTTATCCCGTAAAGTGGTGTTTTTTAATTCCCTACCTATCGCACAACATTTACAAAAAATCTCCATTCCACTAAATTACAATATGAAATAAAAATTGTTGACTTGTAAAACTATTCTAATTTTTAATTTTGACGGATATAAAACTTTAAGCTAGGTCAAATCCGTATAGAATTTATTTTTGAAAACTTTTGTTGTTCGTGAATGACCACCTTTTTGTGTCCACTCATGTTCAGAAATTACTGCATATAGGTACACACAGGAATCCCATTTAAATTGGTGCTGATTAGGCTTTGATGCCAATAAATGAAACGAGGGTACAGCTACAGAATATTTTCTTAGTTGAACTGATTGCTACATTTTTTAAGAAATAAATCAAGAATTTAGATAAAACTTTGTCCATTGATACACCACATAGGACATAGATACTGGTTCCAATTTTTTTTCAATATCTACAAGAGATATAAAGTAATTTAAATATGTGCATCGTTATTTGTAAGTATTGATTCATACTGATTGAAGCTGATTAATATTTTGCTTCAATTTTTATGGGACGGGTTTAGTCTCACATTCTTTCTCTCTTATCATAAAAGCTTTATCTCAAGATGTATGCTACACGTAAGAAGAAAATGAGTGCACCAGTATGCTAAAATGGAAACCGATGGTGATTCGTTTTTTTTTTTTTTTTTTTTTTCACTGATCACTCCAAGAGAACGTTTTTTTTTTTTTTTTTTTTTTTTTTTCTATTTTATTTGTCATCACCAGCGTGAGTGAGAATCAAAAAAAAAAAAAAAACCCTTGAAATATAAATAAGGTAAAAATATTTTCCCTTATAATCACCTCGATAATTGGTTGGATCTATGGCTCAAGTGAGGCACTAAACAATTTTAAGTGTTTCCGGGGTTCCATATTTCCCGCTGCTTTCTTAGTAGGACTATAACTAACGAATTTATTTAATGAAGCCGAACCACCAACTCGGTCCTGGAAACGTACAGGCACATTTTAAATTTTGATACCGATCGAAAACGGAAATTCTGTAATAAACTATTGAATTTTTTATAGCTTCCTACTCAATTAGACCTAGAGTTATAACCATTTTCATCAAGTTATCAATGAAGTTATTACCCTTTCATGCAATTCGTGTCTTATTCTTTTTCGATGACTATAAGAAAAAAAAAACAAAATTCAATGGTTTGAAGCTTAATCTGTAATTAGTTTTCCGTTAATATCAGCAAGAAATATTCTTTCAATTGATTTTTCTACACAATCCGATGCTATAACGGATGCAATTATTTTTCGATTTTTTTCTTTTGATTTTGTTTTATCAACTAGCAAATAATAGTACTTATTATTTCGCTTAAAATCCGAGCAATCATAATAACTACACAAAATATAAAAACAATTCCGCTACCTCTTATCAGTTTGTAGGTTTCATTAAATAAATTCGTTAGTTGTGATCCTATTAAGAAAACGGTGGGAAATATGGAACCCCGGAAAAACTTAAAATTGTTTAACACTTCACTCGACCCATAGATCCAACCCATTATCGAGGTGATTATAAGGGAAAATATTGTTACCTCATTTATGTTTCAAGGGGTTTTTTTGGCTGACTCTCACTCACGCAGGTGATGACAAAAAAAAAAAAAAAAAAAAAGAGAAAACATGTTCTGTTAGAGTGATCGGTGTAAAAAAAAACGAATCACCATTGGTTTTTATTTTAGCACACTGAATGAAGGTAAATAAATTTTCTTGTAAAACGTTTTCTAATTTATTAAGCTTATTTACTTGTTTTAAGAAGTGTAGATTAAAATTATAGTTTTTTCATGTGTTGTAGCACCTGTCAATCCAAGCTGTCTAATTAATTCAAAATGGCAGTTTCAAATTAATTGATCGCTTTCTTAAACAATAGAATTAAATTCTTTTCATATTTTGTCAGATTGTTTTAAGTGCAGTTTGAGAGTATTCAGAAACTTTCTCTAATGACAAATAACGTTCGTATGTTAATGACTTCTCTTTTAGGCATACGTAAGTTGAAGTGAAGCTTTCATGATGCTTTAATGCGTATTCGATTAGTTTCTAATTATTATTTTATGTATAATATCAGAAATGACTCTGTTTGGCACAAAACTGTCAATGTCAGGAAGGGATCATGAAGAAAAGGAAAATGTATCCGTCATTGGGTATGGTTAAGAGATCCTTTAAGAATATATTTTAGTGTTTTCTTTGAAAAATATCACAACGATTGATTGGTTTTCTTAAAATCTGCCATGTCAGTTTAGATGGATGGTAGAAGGTTTCTAATCGTTTTAAAAAACTAAAAATTAATATTAATAATTGCAAGTCAATTGATAATAATGTTAAAAAATTAATTTCAAGGTAACTTAAGCAAGCATTTGCTTTTATTATGATTGGTTTCATTAAAATATTTTCAAGTGAAACTTTTTATATGGGTGCTTTGAAATTTTGAACCACAACCTTTTTCTGTGATGAAAATGATGTAGTTAATTTTTAAGTGTTGCCAAAAATAATAAAAATAATAAATACAAATTTAAACATATAGATGTGGATTTTGTTGGCTTTAAACTTTTCAAATAATGCTAGTGGTAAAAGATTTTTGTGATTCAATTTAACTGATCAGCTTAAAAACGAAATGCGTACTGCTAAGGTTTAACCTTGAAGCTAATTTGCTAACGTTAACTGACAAAATTAACGTTTCTACCTATTTCATTATTTTTAGCAAGAAATAAAAAGAGGACTAGGAGATTTTTTTTAAATTTATTGTTGTTTATGATATAATTTCTTCTTTAAAATATTCAAGATTCTGTTGTGGTATTCCCGAAAAACCTTGTCCGGGACTCGATCAGTAAGTAGTCCGATGGGTTTGAAGCTTAGCACTTTACCGATTGAGCCACTGTGATTAGCAATTCGATTGCGCTTTTTGTCAATATTAATACGTGTAAGAAACCCACGTTGAAGAAAACTATTACCTAAACTTTAGCCGCACGTGTTCAGACGTTATTGACTTTGTATTGTTTCAGTTAATAACAAAAGATTACATTTGTTCATATTTAATAAGAGTTTGACATAAACATTCAATTCTTAACAGGAAATATTTCCTTATTAGCTATTGAATGTAGAACTAAGTCAGGCGCAGAAATAACAAGAAAGAGAAAATGTTCGGTCGAAGTGACAAAAGATAAAAGTTTCACTTCTATCGTGCATCTTTACGACTCACATTTTTTTCCCCTTCAAACGGGCGTACGACCTAAAGATCATTATTTTTACCAGACCTTTTGAAAACCTCAGGTATTCCATTCAGTCTTTCATGTGCCACCATTAAGGAGCGAATATAAATAACACTGAAACAGAAGCAAACCAAGCCTGGCAGCGTCGTGATGTTGTGATTACAGTGCGCGTAGTCTTCACGATGCAGCCAGGATAGATTTGACTAAACGATGGAGAAATCTGAAATCCAGCTTCTCAAAAGATTTTCCATCTTTCAATAACTTGCCGCATAACGCGACATGGACATGCAATATTTTTTGCACACCCAAAATCTACTATCTAAAACTGAGACCATGGGTATAAAACCTGCAAACAAAGCTGTGTAAAGTAAACGCCAAATCACTGAGACACCTATCTATTTCTTAAGCAAGGATAGATCTGGCGATTTCTGGGTTCCGGAACTTTGAAAGAATGTGCAAAATTTTACTTTGCCTAATTTCGGTCATCAAGGCAAGAGCTTTTTCAAAAGTTTTTTTTTTTTTTTTTTTTGACCTTATGTTTATATAGTCCGGTGCCGATATTGTTTAAGACAAAAAAAAAGAACAGGAAGAAACCCATTTTAAAAATAAGAAAATATAATAAACTTAATAGGAAAAATAATTTACTGGCGATCTGAGTTCGGGAAGGGGGGAGAAGGGTGATTTAAGGGAGGGGTGGAACGGTTTATCACAATTTCCGACAAAACTACGAGTCCTATCGAAAAAAATAAAATGACAAAGTTGTTGGTAATAATAAGAACTACAACTTTTGTATTTGTACTTTTTTTTTACATAAACTGAAAATTGATGCGAAAAATTCAAAAAACAACTTTTTAGTTTTTTTTATTTTAATCTCCCATAAAAAAACGATTTTTTTTCCAAAACTTAGTGAAAAGTTACCTTTTTATGTCTCAAATACATTGCAAGTTTTTTTAATTTAAAATATTTATTTGTTCTTCTATTTTTGATTTTAATAAAAAAAAAACATTGTAATTTTCAATTAAAAAATCTCAAATCAAAATATCTGTTTTTTTTTTTTGTTTTTTTTTAATCGGAGCCCTTTTTTTTGGTTGAAATCTCTACTTTCTAATGGTATAAAAAATATATGCAATAGTATGAGAAAATTTCGCAGAAAAGGAAAAAAAAACACAAAAAAGATCGAATTTGAAAAAAAAAAAAACATTAAGTAAAATTTTAAGCTATTTATTAAAATTTACGCTTTAATTACGCAAATATGTAAGTTTCCATGTTAAACTGCTAAACCAAAAAATTGAAAATCCATGGAACATAGATATTGCAAAAAATACGCGAAATTAGTTAACAAAAGTCGACATACAAGCAGTATGCTAATGCACTTTTACTGCAATTACGAGTAAATCAGGCACATTTCTAAAACGAACTATAATGCTTTTATCGAAAAAAGTGCGAACACAAAAGTTGTAGTTCTTCTTATTACCATTAACTTTGTTACTTACTTTTTTTCGATAGGACTCGTAGTTTTGTCGGAAATCGTGATGAAACGATTTCCCCCTTAAATTCCCTCCTCCCCCCTTCCTGAACTCAGTTCGCCCGTAAATTATTTTTCCTATTAATTTTATTATATTTTCTTACTTTCCCGATGGGTTTCCTCCTGTTCTAAATTTTTTTAAAAACTTTTTACCATTGTCAAAGGTATTGGCACTGGCCTAATACTTCTTTTCTTATTTTCTTATAATGGTTTTTATATTATGGCTTTTCTGAGAAAATAATAGTAACTATGATTTTTGTTTTCTTTTGAAAATCGTTCAAAAGTTTCTCCTTACCGTCACCAAAAGCTTTTTTTCTTATGTTTTCGTTTTTCTTTTTTGCAACTGATACATATTTTCGTATTGTATTGATTTTTTCCTCCAGAAACGTTGTTTACTCGTGATTCGTTGCACTTTGGCAATATGGATATGTAATCATTTTCATAAGATTTTTGGTGATTATTAGCCTTATTCCAATATGGCATTTTTTTTGTAAGAATGATGGACATTTTTTGGTTGTTGTTATTGTCTTCTGTCAGCAAGGCTGCCAATGTGGGGTGTACAACTTCACTTTTCTAACTATACTATACTTTGAAGGGAAGTCCAATTTCCACAGACCACACATGCCATAGGGTTTATAGGGCAGGAAACCATTTAAAGCGTAACAACAGATTTTTTTTTTTTTTTTTTTGCTCAAGCGGTCATTTAATGGAAAATTGTTTTACTCTTCCTACATAGTGTTTCTTTTATATAAAAAAAAAAAAAAAAAAAAAAAAAGACTCACAGTCAAGTCAAAAAAATTCCTTAACACCGTTTCATTTGATATTTACTTAATACCATTCTGTAACTTCATACAAATGCGGACAATTTAGTTCAAGAAAATCTCAAATATACAAAACAAAATATAAACTCAGCTACACACATCATTTCTAACTTCAAATTGCTTTATGGAAGAAAAATAGATCGTTTAGGTTACACAATAATTTTTATGTCTGCATTTTTCATTTCATGCAGGATATGTTTTGGAAAAACTTATTTGGACAGTAGAATTTGGAATTCATCCAAATTATTACCTTCTGAATAAAGCTATGGTGTGAGGGATACAGTGGCTGCTTGATGCTGTTCCAGTGCTTTGCTCAAGCGTAAAACATGTCAATTAGATGAAAATTAAGATGTATTTTTACAATAGACTTCCAGATAGCTATACCTAATATATTTAAAAGGACCTGTCAACTATATTAATGAACTGATGCTCTTAGCGCGTGTAGATATTGCTACTTTTTCCCTAACACATTAGTATTCTACACCATTTCATGCTTTTCCTAAGCTTTTAAATCTGCAGGGTGTTTATAAAGTCTTGCATTGATAATGAAAAGTGATTTTATATATATATATATATATATATATATATATATATATATATATATATATATATATATATATATATATATATATATATATATATCTTTAGTTTTTTAAAATTTTTATTTGGATCCTTGACTCCTCCCACCCCCCTTGACCCATTCCAAGTATTTTCCCCATTGATACTTGCCTAAAATCATGCAGGTGGCGCTAAGGTCGAAAACTGAAAATGACGTTTTTAAAACAATAATTTCTCCAGGAGGTTGCAAAAAGTTTCGGATCCAACCCCCCCCCCCTAGATTATATGGTTTTTGACACATATTCAATTGAGGCAGTAAGAAGCAAAGGGGTGGCGATAACCATTACATATGGCAGGTTTACCTTTCCTTGGTTTTGGGCAAGCGATAGTGCTAGTAACCCTGGTAGGTTATGTTATACAACATATTTTAGAAAAACAATTTTAATGAAAGCCTAACTAGGACCTTATCTTCAAAGGCCTTTTACTTTCAACTTGAAAATGTGCACTTTCCCTCCTTTGCTTCCCAATGCCTCAATTGTAATATGATACTTTATATCCATATAACGAATGTTATGAAAAAACCTTTTCTAATTATTTCCTATCCTAGAAGGTCAATTCTAGCTGCGTTAGTGTCTGATAATAAGTTAATAAAAATATAATTCTTCTCAGAACTTCTAAAAAGGCACACAAAGAAGTGTTTTAATGTTGTGAAAAAACAGCTTTTTAAATAAGGATCAAAATAGAAAATTTATTATGTTTAAATCTAAAGTAGTATTTTCATTAAATTTTATTCGTCGGTGTATGTTGCTTTAAACACCCTGTATCATAGTTGAAAAAATAGTGAAAAACCAATTACTGCGGTACATGTATTGAATTCGCTCAATGCCAAGAAAAAGCAAACACAGTCATTCTAATTCAGAAAAAAAAACACAATGAAATTTATTATTATTTGATGGTGCAAGGGTGTATTAGAAGAGTTTTTGTTATACAGGGTGATAAGAAACAACTTCCACACACATTATACACCATAACTTCATAGCTAATGAAAATATTACGACCAAACGTCAACATAAATATAAATGCATTATTTCGTCTAATATATTTACAAATTTTCAAAGTGGCTACCTTTAGAATTAATACTTAGCTTTAAACGTGTCACAAAAGCACACAACCTTGTCTCTAGGAACTTCTTGCACTGTTAAACTGCGTCAACGACTCCAGTCTAATGGTTTTGGGTGGGATATGTGCTAGTCAGAAAATATCACTCGTTTCTGTTGATCAGGGCATAAAACAAATCAAGAAACATATTTGTTTATAAACATAAATAAGTAACTAATAAAATTAATAGACTAATTGATTGCCATTCTAAAAGATAACTTTTTAAAGTTATACGTATTCTATTGAAATATAAAATCTAAGTCAGAACACGAATCAAGAAATTATAAATAAATCGTTTGATTTGCCAGTAGTTGACCATTTAGTGGAAATTTCATCAAGTTCTATTTAATTTTACAGAAACAAAAAAAAAAAAAAAAAAACTGGAAAAAAATTGAACATTTTTTTGCGTGTTTATGAAACTATCAGGATCAACGTTTACTAATCCTTTTTCTGTTTTACTTACCATATTTCAAGTTATTTCGAATAGAAGTAAAAAAGGGATATTTTGCCAGTAGTTGACCATTCACTTCCAGTAGTTGACCGGCGTCTGCCAGTTGGACTATTTTCCAAACAATGTAAAATCTGAAATCTACTATAATTATTGATGGTCTTTTCATCCATAAGCTCATTAATTTTCGCATTGAAAAAAGCGTTCCCTGTAATGCTGAAACACGTGTCTGCAGTAATCAGCAATGTGTTTTTTTTTGCCGTTGTTTTTTCTTACTTTAATGTGTCACTAGTTTGATTTCTGATACTTTTGCAGCAAAAATATTATGTGTGTTCTACTATTGGTTAGAATTTTCCAGAATCTACTGTTAAATTAAAAAAAGAAAAAAAAAACAATAAAAACAAATATGTTTAACCATCACAGTCAGATTTGTAACTGTAGAGAACTGTTCCGTTTTTTGTAGTCCCTTTGAATCTTCGGTTTAATGCTTCTTTTTTAAGTGAAAACAGCTATAATTCTTAAAATCAAAACTGCGTGCCTACTGATGAAACAACAATAATCTCGATATTTCTTTTTCATGTAACGTTCCAAATTTTTTCTTCTCTAAAATACCTTTTTTAACGTCAAGATGTGTCATTTAAAATTAGTTTATGTAAAATTATCTACTTCAAATTAACATTAATTACGTTTCTTATGATCATGAAATTTGTATGTAATCCAAAAGTGAAAAATAAAGTGATTTCCCTGTTTTATTAATATGTGCCAATCACTGGATCACAAGATGTCATACACTGGTGTATCAGGTGCCAATTACTGGTGATTTTAGTAACTTTTCATACAATTTTTTATAAAAATATCTATTCAAATAATTTTGCTTTTAGTGAACTGAATAGATGCACAGATGCGTATTCCTTGATACAAAAATATTTACAATTAAATGTTTCTTTTTTAAGAAATGTAAACAGATGACAAACTCTTAAAATGCCAATTACTGAGGTTGTTACCTTAGTAACAAGAAACAAATTATTGTTGTGTTATGGATATTTGTTAATAATTTACAACGTTTGAGATTTTTGATTGCATTGTCATTGTTTTAACTCTAGGTTATGAACAATCTAAAATATGATTGTTTTCATTTTAATGTATGCTCGTTTTCTTCTCATGCGATTTATTTCTATAATTATAAACATAAGTGAAAAGGCCAAAAAAAAAAAAAAAAAGGTCCAACATTTGCATTCATCTTTATTTTCCATATTTATTTTTTTTCCAATTTCCGTGATCCTCCCCCCCCCCCCTCTTTTCGCTGAAAACAACAAAAGTTGGACTGAAAGCTTTATTTCATCTATTACACCTTTTTCGGGCCCGAAAAATGATCTTGTTAATGTATAACTAGATGGCAGCACTTAAGTTGCGTAAAAGGAACTGAAATTAATGCTTCGTATAACATGGAGTTCCGATCAAAACTAAACGAACATACTTTACTATCTTTACTATATACCAACATCGGCTTTCTAGTATCTTATCATTATTCTATAAATTGGATGAGACTGCAAACTATGTCAAACATACCTTTATTACATTTTAAGAAGATCTCTAGAAGCAAAGTGTGTCGCATTCATCTAAAGAAATATACATGCGAAAAATAAATAAACGAACAAAAAAAATATTAAACTACTATCAAAAAGAAAAAAAACGAAAAGAAAATAATAAGCTACTAAAAATAAATATATTATATAAAAAAAAAATCGTTTGTATTCTCCCGTTGATATAAAATCATTTTAAAAATGAATAAATATAATTCAAAAAATAAATAAATAGATTATTTCAGAAAAGGCTGAAGGCAATGGATTTCCGTAGGACTTACCCCCTTTACGAAATATTCGATTCAAATAAAATCAATAACAGGTAGAATTAAAAAAATAATATTCATTATTCAAAAGAGAAGAAATCTGTTGCGTAACTTTTTATGTTAAAACACAAAGAACTCCAAATTTCGCTTCATTAGGCGCTGCCAAAAACAGAGTACATAAATTAAAGCTTTAAAAAGACAATAAAAACAAATTATATCAAAAATAATTATTTCACAGTAAAAACCAGATCTTCGGAGTAGGGTGGGCTGAAAAATTCGAATTTCTTTGGAGCACTTAGACTTAGTGCAGAAAATTTTATGACTCCCTAACACTAGTTATTATGCAAAATTTTAATATTCTGAGTGAATATCCTCCACTCCGGCAAAAGGCTTGAATTTTACAGATTTTTAGAAAAAAATATAAAAAAGAGAAAAATTCCAAAATATTTCTAATCCGCAGAAAAATTAGCCTTAGAGCGGTTAATTTGTGACTTCCTATCAGTAATGTCAGATCAAAATTTTAGAGCTTCGAGTTAAGGTCTTTCGCTTTTGCAAGAAACTTGAATTTTAGAGATTTTTAGAAAAAAACAAAAAGAAGAGAATATTTACAAAATATTTTATAATTCCGAAGAAAGTTAAGTCTTTTTAGGGGAATGTTTGAACTTCCTACCACAAACTACTACGTAAAATTTGATGCCTATGAGTTAATTATATATGCCCTGGAGAGTGATCTAGAATTACATAATTTCATAAAAAAATACGACTAGCACATTACAAAGTTCTTACATAACTAACACTTTGCAATATTTCGAATTTTTATCACCACAACGACAACATCAGACCATCATTTAAATTGAAATAGGCTCTTCGTTGTTTATATCTGTAAAGTGATCAAGAAGTAACGTGATTTAAATATTTGTTAAAAGTCGTATGGTGTGCTTTAGATTATTTCAATAGGTCTAAACAGAAACGCCGAATATTTTTTTTTCTGCGGAATATTTCTAAATGTGATACAATTGGATATGCTAAAAATTTCGACTATATGCTTCCAACCTATGGAGATGTTATAAAATACAGTAGAATCTCAAAAATCCGAGTCTCAAAAGTTCGAGGTTTCATTTAATCCGAGGTGCTTTACTTATATTGCAAGGCTCATTTTTTATAAGCTAGAAAATGATTTGGATTTAAATTCCAAAATGAAAGACGTGAAATAAAATATTTTTCGACTTTTAGAGATGGATTAATAGATGCCTTGAAGATAAAAACTAGATACGAAAACAGACGTAAAATTAATATCACTCGCTAACCGTTTTCGTGATTAAGTGGTACTTACATACACACACATAAATGTCACGATAAAACTGCTGAAAATGGATTACGGGACTTTTAAAATATATTTTTCGGTAACTTACGCATTCCTACAAAAATTGTGCTTAAACCTCATGCCGAATAGTATAATATCTTAATTTCTAAGAATTTTCCGGATAATCCGAGTGTTCAGTAATTCGAGGTATCATGAGCCCCAATTACCTCGGATTTTCAAGACTCTTCTGTATTGTATGTACGAGAGGCAAATACTTTCTTCGGAGATGGGGGTAATAATATGGAGCCTAGCTTTTCTATTATTGCTGATCGTGTAACAAGAAATGTTGTTAACTTGTAAAAGGACTCTTGCACATTCCGGTAATTTCTAAACAACGTGTTATTGAAATGATACGTACTTATCACAAAAAAATGTGTAGCCATAAATCATGTTCTTAAAAGAGTCAAATACAGCGAGAACATAAGAGATCGTTTTACAAAATTTAAGGAGGATGCAGTTAATCTCTTTGACATAGCTGTATGTAAGTGCCATAATTTTGATTCATGTTCATGTCCTAAAGAGAAAATGTTCGGTTTAAGAAAAGGTCATTTCTTTCCGATCAAAGGACGGAGTGGATATTAGTGAAACAAAGAAACTTCAAAATCGAGTCAAAATAAGGTCACAAGAATCTATTCGCTACTCGTTCGGTGCATCTACTTTATCTTCAGTTCAATCGAATAATAATAAAAAAATCCCTTCAACACTTGTACTCGAGAATTTCAAGTCGTTTAAACCTTTCTTGCCCTAATATTTTCAGTGAAAAACCTTCTACATCTTCATCTTCTCAAATGTGAATTAAACTAAAAAATACAGCTATGACAAGTTTGAGGTTTGGGATTTCCAACACATCCGCAGCTGCGGTTGCTTAGTGTTTTGCAGGATGCTGGTATGATTTCCGAAACCGACACGTCTCTTGTCGTCGACAAAAATAAAATCTTAAGGGAGAAATCAAGAGTTGGAAAGAAATTGAAAAACTATTTCTACAAGTGAAAACGACACTCCTTTACTCAGTCTTTACTTTGACGGCCGTCGTGACAAAACACGGATGAATGAAAGAAATGAGACAAGTAAGGTTTATGCGCGATCTGTAGCAGAAGACCACTACTGTCTTGTAAAAGAACCAGGGAGTCAATATGTTGGACACGTAACCCCCAATTCAAGATCCAGTCTAGACATCATGAAAAGCATTCATAGTTATGTGGAAGCTCACGGCGATGAATTTGAAAACCTTCTTGTTATTGGAGCAGATGGAACAGTTGTAAACACTGGAGTAAAAGGTGGAGCAATTTGTCTATTAGAGCAAAATCTTCGCAGGCTCCTCCAGTGTGCAATTTGTCTTTTTTACATTTTAACGAACTCTCATTTCGACATCTCTTCCAATTCGTTGATGGTATAACGTCATGGCCAAAATCTTATTCCGGTGAAATTGAAAAAAAGCTTATACGACTGTGAAAAGCGTCCCACAGTTAGGTTGAAGCCAGTGGCATGCAAGTTGCCGGACGTTGACCTGATGATACTGAGTAAGGATCAACAATACTTATTGCAAATACCTCATGCCATTAAATCAGGTGTATGCTCTCTGGATCTTGTTAACCGCGAACAGGGTGCTCTAAATATGTCTCGTTGGCAGACAACAGGCAATAGAATCTGGAGATTGTATATTTCAACTATAAAATCATCATTTGAATTGAAAATCTCGGTCTAGTATATTTTAAACGTAGGTTCTCCATCCTGGTTTAAAATAAAAATCAACCATTCTATTAAAGACGGAGCAAGACATGTGTGGGAAAGAAATCATTCATGCATCAAGATGCTTGCCAAAAATGTATCTTAATGTAATCGATCCCGTCATTGCTCGGAATGCATTCTTCGCTTCTCCAGAAAATATGCTGTTAAGTATGCTAACAGGAGAAAAGGTGAATCAGAGAGCTCGGCATTCCTAGAATTCTAAAGGCTGGAGAGAGTGCATCGGTAGATTAGGTTGATTTGAATGACTGGAACACTTGCAAAATTACATCTCCACCAGTTCTCCGCAACGTCCCTTCAGATGATCTACGGAATATGTTATTTGACGGAGTTCCATGCGAAAACTGGACGTTCATTCAATTCCCTTGCCACATACAGGAAGTTGAACGCATCGTGAAGTTGGTTTTGACGGCATTAAATCAAGTATGTAGCCAAGAGAAAAGGGATGAGTAAATTTTCTCTGTTTTAAAATCACGCAACAATATGCCAGCATTTGAGCAATAAATAAAATATAAATTATAGTAATAGTACATGATGCATCTATAACTCTTAATTACAAAGCGTGAACTGTATGCTTTAAACTTTTAAAAATGCATAAAAAATAAGCTTTCAAAACCATTTTGTATTTTTTTTCCAAAATGAATTAAAATCTGTATGATAAAAGCAGTTCTGATTTTTAACATACCTCTCAATGAGATTTTCTAACTGTATAAATACTTTGATATCTAATTGACCTTATTTCTACATGCAATTATATTTTAGTTAAAGACCATCTAAAATTTTTATTTCCCCCCACTGTAATAGTTGGACAATAAGAAAAAGTTTTTTTTTGCGGTTTTTTGACTGAAGTTCAATTTCTCTTGCCGAAATGGAAGATTTTAATTCAGAATCATAAACCTCTGCTCTGACATAAGTGTTAGGAATACACAAATTTTCTGCTCTAAAAATAATTTTTCTGCGGATTTGGAAATATTTTGGAAATTTTCTCTTTTTTTGATTTTTTTTTCTAAAAGTCTCTAAATTCAAGCCTTTTGCCGGAGCGGAAGACATTTACTCAGAGTATTAAAATTTTGAAGAATAATTAGTGTTAGAGTGTCAAAAATTTTCCGTACTAAGGCTAAGTGCTCCGAAAAAATTCGATTTTTTCGGCCCACCTTACTGCGGAGTAAGATCCGATTTGGTTTTGAGTAATGAGCCAAAGTCGGGAATCAAATGTTCTAAATTCAAAGACTTGGAGTCGGAGTCGTTCTTTTTGCCTTAAACTCCGTAACTCTGCCAATGCTTGCGGAGTCGGAGAATTTAAGTGTTAATAAAAGGTATTTGAATCATCAGTGAAGAGATGCAGCTTTCAATTTTGTTTCAAAAAATGTGTAAGTTAGCTACAAAAGAAGATAGACTGAAATACTCGCAAAATAAAAATAATAAAAGTTGATCTTTGAGTAATTATGCTAGAATTTCCAGTTGATGAGCGAACTGAAAACAATAAAGGTCAGTTTTTACGTTCAATGGATATATATATATATATATATATATATATATATATATATATATATATATATATATATATATATATATATATATATATATATATATAATTTTTTTTTATCTTTCCGAAAAAAAATTCTATGCACTTTAAAAATGTATTTAAAGTCCATCTCAGTTTAAGTTTTAATATCAATCTGCGTACAAAGGAAGCAATGTTATAACATTTTGATGATGAAGATGGAGTTTCCATTTTATTAATAGATTGGGCAGTAAAAACGATAATTTCAACAGCAAAACAGTTTTCAGTTTTATTGGAAACGGATATGTTTAATTATACATTGCACTACTACAGAGAAAGAAATTCGTTAACTTTGTCATGTACACATTGTTTACAAAACGTATGAGTGGAAATTGAAAATCCCCTTGACAGATACTTTTTTGATAATGCGACAAGAGCAGAATAAAACAAATGAAATCTTAAAATTATTATCCTTACAAAAGATTTTCTTGTCATTGTTATTGTTGGCTCTAAAGTTCGTGCTAAAGTTTACAGATTGACGCGTTGGAAAATAACAAACAAAGATTTCAGGTGAAAAATGGTGAAAACTTTTGAATCCTTTTTTCACCCTTATTACAAGTTTCATGGGATCATTTTTCATGTTGCTGTACTTTATTCTTTCAGAAGCATTGGGAAAATTTTGTTATATTATTAAAGTCGACGGAAGAATACAAAGTTTATTCCCTAATGGACGAAGTTTCATTATGAAGTCTATGTTGGTGCTGACAATGTTTTTTCCGCTTTGTATTTTTAGCTTGAATTAGTCTCTACTAATGAAATTATATATAAGGTAAAAGAAGTTCCTAGGGAATAACATAGCGAAAGAAAAAGGTGCTCTATGCAGCAAAAGTGTTTCGCAGCAAAAGTGTTTCTCAGTAAAAACAAAAAAATTGAAGCATATAATTGAGTACATCTAGAAAAAAGTATTTAACAGAGTTTAACATTAACATCAAACTATATTATTTCATCATTAGAAGTACAATTGCATATATTTACGAAATTAGTGTTTAAATCTTTCTCAATAAGTTTATATTAAAAGCGGCCTAACAGCATATTTTTATGTAAAGGAGAAATGCTAAAACAGCAGACTGTAACATCTTATATTTAAAGCAGTTTTAATTTAACTTGTTTTACCCCCCTCATTTTATTTCTTAACTAATATCAATTTCAATTGATGATTATGTAAGCGGTAAGTACTGATGAAAATTAATGATTATTCTACTGACGTGTTGATATTATTTCGAAAAAGTAAAAAAAAAAAAAAAATCCGTCATTACTTGGAATTTCTGCAATTAGATTTTGATTAAAACATTAGACTAACGATTGTCATTGAATTATGTTGCCGAAATAAATTTACATGTTATTTCAATTGTGTGCCAAACTTGTTAAATGTGAATTACAGTGTATGAGACATAAAGCAACTCATATATGATTAATGAGAACAGTAAGGTATGTCTAACTTTGCTAACATAACACAAAATTCTTAGAGTAAAGTGAACATTAAAGTATCGCAAAAAAGGCAATTTTTCAAGTCGCACATCCTCTTATATTTTTTCATTTACGTCAGAATACTTGTAAAAAAATTATGTAATTTGAATAACGGCAACCCGTGCCGATTTGGGGCCTGAAAGTATACCACCACTGTGTACTTGGCCGAACCGAAAAACATTTTTTTTATTTTTTTTGGAAGTTCCATACAACGCAGCTCTTATAGCTCCACATGTCAAACAAAATTTTTATCCAAATCAAAAAATATTTAGCTGTCTAGCAGGAGACCCAAAACTTGTAATTTTCATCAAAAAATTGATTCTTTTTCTATTTATTTTTTAAAAAAAGTAATGTAAATTTTAAGAAACTATCAAGCTGAAAAATATAAATACTGAGGTCGATAATTTGCATCAAATAGAAAATTTTGCTCTCTTGCAGTATTTAAGTCACCGACATGGTAAATAAAAGTTTTTTTTAACAATTTTAAGTTAAGTTTTTCATTTTAAATGTATTGTTCTTTTGTTATTCATTTGCAAATGTTCAGTTGAAAATGTGTTCGCTAATTATTTTTTAACTTGATATTTTATTTAAATGTATGTGTAATTTTTTAAAAGATAAGTCGAAGAAATCAATTTTTTTAAGAAAATTATAAATTTTAAGCCTGCTGCTGGACATCTTTTTTTTTTTTATTTAGATAAATATTTTTGTGGTATATGCGAGGTTATAGGGGCTACGTTTTATCAATATGGAATTTCGCACTTCCAATTTTTTTTTCTGCCTAGTTCACAGGGTTAGTTTACACTTTCTGGCACAAGTCGGCACGGATTGCCGTTGTTCAAATTACACGATTTTTTTTTTTTTACAATTCTTTTGACCTAAAAGGGAAAATATAAAAGGGTGTGCTTCTTGAAAAATCAACTTTCATTTTTTTTGGGGGGGGGAGGGGGGCACCCTAGTGAGAAATTAGAATTTATCTGAGCAACGTGAGAAAGTGAATTTTATATGTGAACTACTTACAGGCCGACCACAGAAGATGTGGAATCTGGCAAGCAGCCACGTTAGGACGATTACAGCTGAATAAATCCTGAAGCGGAAAAGGGAAAATAGCAATGGGATTTTGATACAAGCATTTTATAATGTGACTAGGGTCTAATTATATTATTTAATTCTTTTAGTTTAAAATGAGGGGAAACAAAAAAAAACTCTATGAAAATAATAAATATATTTTTTTTTTCAGTTCGACCAGAATTAATAAAAGCAAATTGGTAAGCTTTAGAATTGCGTTGTAGAATATATCTAAATACATAATTTTTTGTCGTTAGAATATACATTAAATATAGTTACATTTAAAAACTCGCTAACATGAACAAATATTAACTTTCACAACATTGAGACTAAACTATTAAGACACAAAGCCGCACATCTGTAACGAATAAACTACCATCCCTGTAAACAAATAGATGTTTCCATTTCCACCTAACGGATGTCGACCTTTTCATTTTATCGTTGGTCAGACTGTAATTGTTATTGCATAGAATATCTAGACAAATGTTATTCACCAATAAACAAATAACACTTCTAAAAAAAAAAAAGTCATTTTCGAATAAATAAAAAAGTATGTCGGTAAAAAATAAATTTTTAAGGTTTTATTCCATTTTTCGTTCTATAATAATACAGGTATGTTTACCTCTATCAACAACTTCTTCTTAAGAATTTGCGCTAATATTACTATTCGAGTTTTGCCGATCTTTTCCCTTATAACGCAATCAGGCACGTTCAAAAGCAACCCAAAATGACGTATAACGCACACAAGAAATTCTTCCGCATGATCGCGTTTCGGGCATTTGAAAAATTCGAAATATAAGCTTTCGATACTTCGGATCTCATTAATTATTTTAGTTTGTTGAAGGCATGGTATTGGCAGTAAGATTTGATGTATAATTACCGAAGCCTCTTCAACAATCGCTAATGGGAAAATAATCAAACACCCATTACCTATGACACAAAAGCGGGAGTTCAAATAATCTTTGTTTGTGAAGGGAGTAATTAATAATATCAGAAATATTCTTTATAAGTAAAATATTGGATCCTGCATTTAATTTTAGGCTTGTTTGCCGTCATTAACATTTTATCGGAGTTAAAATGTAATCAGTATTGAGTCTTTATGGATTTATTTTTATTTTATTTAACAACATTTTGGATATTCGGATTCGTATAACGTTCTTTAAAACTGTTTTGAGTTATTATACTCACACTTTTGAAGTCAAGATGAATTAGAATAAAAAACTTTTCTTGAAGAAATAAACTGCATATTTTGCAAGAAAATTACCAAAAACGGAGTACATGAAAAATCAGGTTACACAAAATACTAAAATAACTCCAAAAAGTTTGTTTTCTATTTCTTTATGAAACTTGGAAAACAAAATCTGAAGACAACTGGTGACCATTTTAGGGCTACTGTAAATATTTTGGTAGGTAAAGGATATGCAAATGTAAAAAAAAATATTTTTGATACTTGAATTCGAGGATGGTGACTAATCGTGGGTCAACGTGACCAATATCAAAACGGCAGAACGTTTGGCATGTAATTTCTGTTGCGGCATGGACAATCATTATGAGTGCCAAAAAGATAAATTTAACAAGTTTTGAAACACTAAAATTAAACCATGTTTAAAATATTAGGGTTTATTTTGCTTGAAAAGGGTAACTAAGATTGTTGTTTAATTTTTTCGTAGTAAAATGCATTAAATTCTCTATTTTATGGTAAAATATTGCCCACAACATATATAGGAATTTACTAAGACTGTAGGAATTAACTTATTTGTAACAGACTAAGTGCTGAAAACCTCCAGATTCATCTTTTCAGGGCTTTCGATTTGTTAAAAAAAGTCATGGGACTTCGTGACTACGAAAACTTTAATGATCTACAAATACCCTTAATTTACATGAAGGATTTTCAAAAATCTATTATCGAACCTGCTATCCAGCTGCTGCTATTTATGTACCTGATTTCTAACTGGTCCATCTCTCTCGTACTTTTCCTACACAGCAAAGTAAACCTGAAGGGCTGATATGCTTTTGCAAAAGGTTCTATCTGAATTAGTAATCAGTGAAACAGGAGGAATACCCGTTTTTGTCGTCCTAAAAACATGGCTGAATTCGGGCCAATATTGTATTTAAGTAAAACAAATCACATTTATTTGAAACATCAGTTCCGTGTAGCATGAATAAAAACTCTTTTCCTAATATAGCGATTTAATAGCGATAAAGAAATTTAATAATTTAAGTGCTAAGGAAAAACATAACAAGGGTTGTCACGTCTTAGAGACTGCGCAAGTATCTATTTTTTTTTTACCTTGTAACTAAGATACAATCTTATCTTCCAGAGATCTTCTTTAAACTTATTTTTAGCGGAAAAAATGATTTTTAAATTTTAAATTAAATATATCTTTTACGAGAAAAAATTTGCTAGATCCTTAAGATTTTTTGAGAAAACACGTATGCCGCAGTCAATATTTTACTACTAATAACAAAATTGTATCTGTTATTAATTAATGATAGCATTTTAGTTATTTCATATGCACAGAATATTTCAATACTCGAAAATGGAATGCAGCACATCACGGACATTTTTTGACATAACCTTAACTGTTAGTACATCTCGTCATATTTCAAGGAATAATTCAATTCTTATCGTCCTTAAAACATTCATTTCGTAATTTTTGTGAACATTCCAAACATCTACCAAGTTTCTTTAGTGTATTTTGCACCCCTTCCACATAACTCTAATCAGGTAAATGAATCCATTTCCGTGGACCTAACGTGCGAGCCATGTATACAGTGCCAAAAATTGTAACACTGAAGGGGAGGTGAGGTTTCACAGACCTATTGAATAATGTGATGGAATTTAAACAAAATTATCCCGCCAAAACGTGTTGTTGAGATAGGGTGATGTTTGAGATTGAAAAATTTGAAGCTAGTGGGAAAAACAATTCAAGCAAATTAAGCATGTATTAAGGGTAGTGGGGTGAACATTTAATCGGTCTCTCAGACCGCAACTCCCCTGTTACGGCTCAAAAAGAATAACAATAGTAACCTTAAAAGTTCATTGAAATTACCTCTAAAAAACTACGGTTATTATTGATGACGGATCATTTGATTTAGATAGTATTTTACGCATTGAATCTGTAAATAATGAATGATGTTACGAACTGTAAATTTCAATAATTAGCGTTTTTTTTTTTTTCAATTAACTTACGGAATTTTATCCGTCACAATGTCAAGTTCAGCGTGACATCTAAAATTAAGATCATTAGTATTACGTTTCTCCAGCGCATACATTTTAACATTGAGTTAACACATTTAGCAATTATTGTAAGCTATTATAAATTTTGTTTGAGTCTTTGTGAGTTTGTTGTTTTAGATGCAAGTACTAAAAATGTAATGAAAACAATAAAACTACAAGCATTTTCAATTAATATTTCTTGCTGTTTTTTTTTTTTTTTTTTAACTGAAATGAGAACCAGTTTCTTTTTTTTTTAATGCAATATTTTTATCGCCTTTATTTACCCATGTCAGTCAAATACGATGAATTTCTTTAAAGGAAAGGAAACAAATAAATCGTAATAACTCAAGTATCATTTGAATTTATTCCCTGGGTAATTTTTTTTGATTTTGCCGTTCATAGCAAATAATCTTTTTATTGAAAAATAAGTAAGAATGTTCAGTATTTGCGATCCAATTAATTTCGTTTTCAGGGGAGAAAACGATAATGTTTAACATCTGAAACAATGTTTTATGTTTAAACTGGAAAAAAAAACAGAAAGGCGAATATTTCTTTGCTTTAGGAATTTGAAGAAATATGAATTCCCGTCTTTATTTACTTAAGTGTTTTGTTACAATGCTTTTGATTCAAAATTTTTTAATTGAAAAATTATCGAATTTTAAAAGAAAGAATGCAGAAAACTATGTAATATTAGAATTTCTATTATTGTTTTACATTTTCATTGAAATTCGTCGTTTAAGAAATTTTAATGAAGTTCAATTCAGGAAAAAATAACGTCTTAAAATGTTATTTTCAATGAAAATAAAAATATCTTCGTCCTGAGATTTTAAATCAAACATTAGGTTTTAACGTTTCAGAATTAAAATTTTAGTTCTTAAATGCATTCCACTTATGAAATTTTTGTAGGATAGACTGACCAGTGAATGAACAACTAAGCGAATTTTTATATTCAAAAACGTATAGCGACGTTAAAAATTGTAGTAAAGGATGTTTTTTTTAGAGGTATAGAACTGTAAGTTGGCAACACTGTTTGATATGTGTGCCATTTTGATAGCTGTCACTTGTTTTGTGCTCATTTGGGTTTGCCATTCCATCATGAATAGACAACAAGGCGGTGCAACATGCCACACAGCGCGTGTCACAATTGATTTATTGAAAGAAACATTCAGTGAACGAATAATTTCGCGTACTGAACCCGTGAATTGGCCTGCAAGATCATGCGGTTTAATACCTCTGAACTACGTTTTGTAGGGCTATGTGGAATCTCTGGTCTGCACCGATAAGCCACAGACGACTGACGCCGTGGAAGAGAACATTCACCACCTTATTAGTGACTGTCTATTTACTTACTATCGCCTTTATTGCTGCAAAAAGTAAGAAACTGGACTTTCCAATTGGACTTTCTCCGAGCCAGCAGAGGTGGTCATATGCCAGAAATAACATTTAAATAAAAATGGCAAAGAATCATCTTTCGAATAAAGCAACATTTAGGGCAATTAACAACATTTAACTGTGTTTTATTTGAACCTAAAGTTCTCTACCTCTAAAAAAAGCACCCTTTATTTTCCCCTTGCAGTATCATTGCGTTAAATGATGCATGCAGTAAAAAAAAAAAAAAGTGAGATTTTTTAAGACTCTGCATCAAGGCATTTTGAGGGGTAGAAATTGAAAAATGTGCTCCGACAGAGAATGAACACCCAAACCAGTGGACAAACACAGTATTGTCTAGTCGTTTTTTTTCTGAAAATGAGTAGAGGGAAGTTTCTACTGCCGATTCGTCTTTTCTTTTTTTTTTTTTTTTCAAATCCTATTTTTTCACAAAAAATACGAAGTGTTCATTCACTTTTCCGTCTACCCTAAAGTAAACTTTAAAAAATTACCATTTGAAATATCAACATTTTATGCAATCGAACATTTTATATTTAGGTATTACTGAGCAGAAAGTAAAAGATTGGCTGAATTGAAAGGGCAGAATTGATTTATGTCACAATTTAAAATATTTATTACGCAAATTCTTTCATTCTGTAATATTTCAACTCGTTATGGAATCAAGAATCCTTTGATCAATTCATCATCAATATAAAAAGTAATCCTCTTTTATTTCTTAAGCTTTTAATTTAAAACATTACTTTCTATTTTTGGCAGCATCTCATTATAAATGATCATATTTGGTTTACGACATATTTTCAAGAGATAAATATCTCTTTGAAAGAACACAAAGTGTTTGAAGTGCTGTAATCAAAAATGTATCTTTGTAAATACTGCAGCAGGCTGTTTTTATTTAAGAATATAATGAATAGCTGTTTCTAAATCCGTCTGCGAATTTTGCATTTGGGGAGAAAAATTCGAATTGTGAATAGTATTGGTTTCTTATACCTTCTAAAAGATGAAAAATCTGGAGTTTTGAAATATTTTTGAAATGGCAATGTGAAATAATTAAACCAATAAACCGTCTTGTATGTTAAAAAACAAAAAAAAAAATTCGTTGCACATCTTTAGATAAAGCTACTGGTTTGAACGTTTAAAGTCATATCAGATTTAGACGGAATAATGTATAGAGTATCCAAAAAGTGAATTATGTGTTTTGCAGAACGTTATCGATTTTTGCAAAGGCGGAGCAAAGTTATTATAATTTAATTTTATAAGTTTTGAATGAAATACGCATTCTTTTCTTACGCATTCATTCTTAACATATTAAAAAAAAATAACCAGACATTTAGAAATATGCAACTTAAAACGTTATGTCTTAAGCATATTTAATGCATGTTAAAACTAAAACTTAGTAGCATTTTTTTTCCTCGCTTCTTTCGTCTTTGTTAGGCAGATATTTTTTATCACACAACCCATATTTTTACCGGCACAAATGACGGCATATCCAAAAAAATAAAATCAAACTACTAAAGAAGATCAAAATTTTACGAAAAACGAATTTTACACATTCTTTTCAAAAACTATAATACACCTTAATACAGTATTGTGGCAATTTATTGAGAACAGTCTTTTTTTTTTTCATTTTATCATACTTAAGTTTACTAAGAAGCATTCCCTACTAGCTTAGAGTTCATATGGTATATTTTATTAAAGTAGTAGGTGTTCATGTGCATGTAGTAAGTAACTAGTCTTCAAGTTTCTACACCTGTTAGTAGGTATTTCGCAGGGTTAGTTTCTCGCTTGCTGCGAGGGTCTTAAATTGGGTCATGGATATCAGCTCAGAAACGTCTGCAAATGTAATTGCGCTAAGCGGTCACATGTAGGACGTTAGGAGAAATAGGTGAAATGTAAATACAGCAACTGTTGGGAGAGTGTGGAAGCAGTTTAAGACAGCAGACAATGCTAAAACCAGCCGTACTAGAAAATACTGCCAAAAAGGAGCAACTTCGGCTCGTGACGACATAACTTTACATTAGATTAATGCTATAAATCAACAATAGTTTTGACCTGTCCAGGTTCGTCGTGGCTGCTGGTGTCGATATTGCAAATTCAACAGTGTGATACATGTAGTTAAAAAGTAGGCGGAGAGGATATTGACTGTACAATAAGCAGTTTCTCATGTTTCCTACAACGGAAAAAAATTATAATAGGCACAGAAATACAAAAAAAAAAAGGACTGAGAAGGTTATCTTTTCTGACAAAACATGTTTTATGGTTCAGAGATTTAGATCTATGTTCGTGATAACGAACGAAGTAGAATATCTCAATCAGCACCACATCCATCAAGCATCGAAATATCCTCCCAAAAATATGTTTTGGGGTACTTCCAGTCTTTCTGGGACGGAATCTCGTGTTCCCGTGGAAGGAATGATGAAAAGTACCGGCAACAAAGTCATATTAACCCGAAAAGTTGTCCCAATCATGTCAAAACTGTGGCATAACGGAAATTTTGTTTTTCCAACAAGATAGTGCGCGACGTCATTTAGAAGCTAATCAAAACTTTATGTTAAAAAACAAACTTACTGTACTGGATTGTCATGGGAATTCACGATACTTAAATCTGGAAAAAAAATGTGAACTATCGTCAAAACCCGGTTTTACAATTTTGACTGCATAACGACAAACAAGCTAATTCGGCCATTATTGACGCATGGTTCAGAGATGTTGAATATAGAACTATGTGTACAGTCTTCTGCATTTATGTCAAAACATTTGTGTCTGTGATGTTAAACAGTCTCGTGCAATTCACATCAATTAGTAATTTGAAATATATTCATAGAAAACTTGATAAAACTGAATTTTATACAATAAAATGTATTTATCAATATTTTGTTACATTGCCGTATTTGTGATTTTATGCTTACTGATTTGTATTTGTAGTCAAAATTAACTGTTAAATTAAAAATTGAGAATTTTTTTTCAAAATTATGACTATTTAGTTATTTTTCACTATCGATTACTTTCCCACCCACGAGAAGCAGAGGCAAACATCCACTTTGCAGGCAGTAACGGACGCATCTTTTAGTTTGCAGGGATGCTAGCTTTTTTTTTTTTTTGCAGATGTATGATATCCTTTAAAATAATAAGAGTCACATTAAAATGAGGGATACACAGACGTTTTTTTTCCCCTCTTATTCGGACTGAATCGTTTGAACTGATCGCTTGCAAATTCTATGTTAAACGTGGCCAGAATGTATACCGTTTTTACACTGCCACGCACCAATGTTAACTAACTAGTTTTGTTGCAAAGAAAAATATTAATGTTAAGATTTATTATCGATAATTATTATAATTTTGAGATTAGCCACTATTGTTCCCGGTGAGTGAATGATCTCATAAGATTTGTATCACTTTGGAAATGTACTTAAAGTTTACAATACATGCAATTAAAATCAAATATAGAAGACACTGCAGTTTCTGGCTAATGACTGCTTACTTTTTTGTTGACATTGAATTGTCTGCCATGCGTTAATAAGTTTTTTTTTCCAATTAACTACATAATGAAAATTATTATTTTTTTTAACAAAAATGACAGTTAAATCAATAATATTATGAGTTTTAGAAGGAATCCCCTTACCGAATAATCAATGTACATAAAAGGAATTAAAAAAAAAACACATACACAGTGATGCTTCTTTCTTTTTTTTTTAAACTAGAGTAACTACGACCTTTGCACATTGCTCAGCAAAAAGAAACTTAAATTTCAAACAGAGTAGTTCTGACAAAAGTTTAAAGAAGGCATACGGGGGGGAGAACTTGCACTCGCTTTCTGAAATTCCTAAAAATTTAATTATGTAGAACAAACATGCTAAGGCTACTTAAAACACTTTGCGAAAATGAGTGTTTTATTTTGCGAAAAATTAAATTATTGGATCCTATTTGAGTTAAGTGTGCCTGGAGTAATTTGACAACAGATGCTTTAGTAACAATCATAAATACTCTTCCAGGAACTTGCAACATTCTTAGACAAAAAGAAAAGTACATATGTTATTCATGAATGCTTCGTATTTTGAACCATAATTAGAATCTTGATCGCACGTTGAAGTACAATTAATTTTGCTAAGGGACTAAAACCGAGTTCACGCGAAGATGCAATTACTAATTTGCTAGATGCTAATTAATTATCCATGCAAAGCGTTATAGAGCTGAAGTTACATATCATTAAAATATCACGAATAAATCCTTAGAAAAAATCAAATTCTTCTTAGGAGTTAATGGTAGAAGGATTTCTTAATTACTAAGGCAAAAGATTAGGTTTCTTAACGTTTGGTCTCTTATGTTTGGTTTCTAAAATTAGGGAATAATGCCTGCATTGAATGACTTCAAAAAAGGCGATGATTTAAAAAGGTAGTTGTGTTGGTATCTTAATGTTATCACAATAATGAGAATTTCGTTATGCAAATGAAAAGAAGGTCAATTAATGTCCTTGAAATTTCCAATATTTCTTTCTAATAGTTAGATTTGCAGACAACTACAGATACTGAAAACCATCTGGAGCAAGGAAATACACAAATAAACAATTAAAAAAAAAAAAAAAACTAGAAAAGTATCTGTAACAAGTATGAATCTAAAAGGATCCTTATCCGCAAGAGTGGGTCTGGAAAAAGCAGGGAAAGCGACGATATGGTCAGCATCCATGATCCGTTCTAGGTTACTGAGACAGCAAAACTACTTTAAATAATGCGGAACAACAATGAAGGTGTTTTAAAAACAGTCACGGTCACTGGCGAGAATCAACTCAGCCACAATTTTATGTCTGCACCACTTTGTAACTGATGATATATTTTCTTTCGAAAACTTTTGACTTGTTCTCAGATTCAGTTTGTTTTTAAAATTCCCAAGCATGTTGTTTTTGTTTATTGGTTTAATGCTTCCAAGCAGTATACTAGCATGAAACATTTGCAGTGTCGATGCTCCCTATTCGTCAATCTCATTGCCATAGATTTCACAAAATCCAGGGATTTACTGTAAAACGATCTCTTTTTAACTAGCACATGGGCTTTGCAACAGCCTTCAACATTCAATAAGCCAAAGAGCTCGACGATATCATCAGAGACTGCAAAGTGGCCAGTGAATCATTAAAAATAACTGCTTTCAGGAACGATGCGTTCATTATAAAGGAGAAATATTGTTCGAAAGTAGCTCCCAATAAAATGCTGTTGCATGCGTACCGGCTCTGTTTGCAAAAAAAAGAAAATGTATATTGGATCCCTGCGCCAGCGTAGGAGGAATTATCCAAAAAAAGAACATTGTTATGTTCTGCAAATTTCATACTCATGTTCAAAAGCAATTTTACATTTTTACAAAGTAAAAGAGGAAGCACGTGTCCTATAATTCTTTAGAGGATATTTAGCAAGTTTAGAGAAAATGTAAAAATACAGGATAAATAAAAAGGTCTATTAATAATTAAATGACATTCGGAGAAAAGTTTACTTCCAAAATTTTTGTCGTACGCACTGATTGGAAGTTTACAACGGGTTCTCTATAAGCGTACAAAAATGTCATCAGTGCCCAATTTCGATCTGGATTCATTCGGTTGCAATCAAATCCCTTTGAACTCGACACTACTCTAATTGGTTACAAGAGGGTGATGACCATAAGAAAGCCTTTGCTTTTCAGCGGCATACCACAACCACAGCTGGAGAGATGTTATGGGGTGCTATCGCCATATGAAACATATAATCCCCTAATATTAATTCGAACCACTATAATCGCCAAATGGCGTTTTTGTGTATTACTATAGTAACATGTGGTGGCACTCATAGCGGACTCCGAGGAGCCATTGTGGAAAATGCTCGGTCGCACACAGAAAAAGCTTCAGTGTGATTCCCCTTGCACATTATCAAATTCTCTAGCTTGCGCGATTCCCCGATTTGTTACAAATCGAGGATATCTGGAATCACTTGAGACGGTAAATTGGATAGCCTATGAGTTTTTGAATAAGTAGCGAGTTTTAAGTAACTTTGATACAAGATGATGCAGGCCATTGTACGAGACTGCTTTGTCTCAATACTCGACTGTATTGTCTCGTACATTCGCACTATAGGTGCCTCAATATGTTTGTTAAACACCATCCAATTGGGATATTTCAGGAAATAAAAGTCGCTTTGCTAGCATTTTTTCGGCATTTTCTAACATCAATGCGTAAAATTTCGTTTAATTCTGATCAGGGGTGCCAACAGAGAGGGATTATGGCGCAAGTTGCGCCATCAAAATTTTTGGGGGGGAATTTTTTTTCCAGAAGGCCTTTTTTCTTTAGAACATGAAATTTTTGAATTTTGAAAAGAAAAATTATTTAAACTCATTCAATAAGAAATAGATGCATTACCAATACTTTTTTCACGTACTCTTGAGGGCCGTCCCCCCCCCCTAATTCAGTTTTTCAGAAGTGGGGCTGCCAATATCATTTTAGCGATGCAACTAACGAAGAAAAAATGAAAATTTTCGTTGTTTTAAAAAATTGAAATAGTAATTATAAATGAACAATTGAAATAAGTGTGACAAAAAGTATTTTTTCTGTGAAACTTGAGTAGAAAATGTAATCTTAAAATACAATTTAGGAACATCCATTATTCTCTTTTATTAAGAGTATCTACTTATGTGCCGCAGAAATGTACGTTTCAAACATTTTTATTTACGCAAAAACAAAAAAAAAAAAAAAAAACACTATTCAGAACAATGCATTCTTTACTAGGTCGTATAGTGGGCATGTGTGCCTTGTCGGAAACTATAGGCTAGGCTCAAATTAAAGTATTGTGCCTAGAGTAAAATTAGCATAATGGGAGGGAGGACCGGCGACCAAACTGCCATGGTGCACGCCTTGTCTCTCGGCGGCTCTGGTTATACAAAACCATACTTCATGGTTCTTCAGTTAAAAAAAAAATCATAAATAAATAGGACAGCTTCATTAGGGCAGCCCAAAGGACAGGGGTCGGCGAAACATTCCTCTCTTTTTTTTTAATCGAAAATGTTGTCCTGAAAATCATTGCTAAGTGGAGAAAAATGATGTGTCATGTATGTGTCGCGGAAATAAATTTGAAATAGAGAGAGAGGAAAAAAAAACACACACAGTTAAATGCAAAGAAAAATTCAAAATATTGTAATGAATACTCGCAACAAAAGTACTAAATTTTTGAATGTAAAAATCGTAAGTAAATCAAAGCTTGATCAATAGATGCAAGTGGGAAGTGGCATGTTAAAAATAAAATGAATTTGAATAGAGACCTAAGGTATCGCAGAAAATTACCACATCCGTTCAAAATGTTATAAGTCCTTTTTACCCGACTGCGCGTGCTCGACGCAAAGCAGGGTAATGTGTTTATCAGTCTATGTATGTATGTCCGTTTCTATGTGGCGTTCTACAGGCTAAACACCTTGGCCAATTTTGGTAATTCTTATGTCAATCGATTTGTCTTAACCTTGGGAGTGTCACTAAACACATGACAGTAATCAAAAGTACCATTTGAAAAAACAGCTGCCATTTTGTCAGTTTGGGATCCTTTCTGAATCAAGGAACCCTGGAAAATTGGAATGGGCCCCGACTGCTGATCATTCTATTCTGTTTTTGAATTTATGATTTGTCTTACCTGTGTACGGTTATAAAACTATTTCAACGGTGTAGTTATTCAGTAGTACTTATTACACTCTAAACTACTGGGCTTATACATTTTTCTTTTTAATTTTTTTTTTTTTGGTTTTTACGCAGTCGGGTTTTTTGTTTTTATTTAATAATTTTTTATTCTAAGGCCGCAAACGCTTGTATTGCAAGAAAACAAAAATATTAGGCTGGAAATTGAAAACTTTACTTTGGAAAATTCAAGCAAATAACCGTGTTTGGTGAAGGAAAATTGAAAGAAAATATTGCCACAATATGTTTATCAATAATTAAAATTTACAATGAAGATAGGCGGGACGTAGCAAAACTGAAAGGAAGAGTGAGGAACTCCAAACTTTTCTTTTTACGTCCCCAAAGCTGACATGTGAGTTTTTAAAACTTAGGTTCTGAAAAAATCCCGGGAAAACGTTCTGAAACCCCATCCCTTACCCTAAGGTCATCAAAGATGACCTACACGTGAATATTTAGGACTGCAATTTCAAAAAAACCGTGAGAATGGTCCCAACGTAACCTCCGAGAGAAACGCCCTCTCAATTAATCATTCATCATCATTCAAGGCCGAATAAATTTTGTCTTTTCTATTTTAATTAAAAAAAAAAAACTCCCTGAGGTGTCCCGAAACTGTCGTTCTCCAAATATTACCGAAGATCCTTTAAAATTTCATTGTTAAGGCTTCAATTCAGAAAATGTTTCGGGGAGATCTCCAAAACCTTCTACCCCTCTAAGAGTATTTAAAATCGTCTACGATTGCGTTGACTGAATTTCAATTTTGAAAATTTTCCATGGGAGGAGTTCGAATCTCTTCACCCACTAACATTAGCAAAAATCTTCTAAAACTGCGGTTTCAACAGATCAAAATTTTTTCGAGAGAATGCACCCCCCCCCTCTCTCTCTTTCGCCAACATCATCGAAAAATGTCTTAAATCTCGCTTTTAGTGCTTCAATTACAGAATATTTCTGGTCGTGAGCCCCTTCAAAACTCCTCTTCCCCTTTTCATCGAAGGTTGGATTAAATTACATTTTCGGAGCTTGAATTTCAAGAAACTGGCGGTGCACTAAATTTTAACGAAAAAAGTCAACAATCGCGTTTTTAAGGCTTCAAAATTTCAAAAAATTTCGGGGTGGAGGGACGCATCTCTCTTCTCCTTAATATCACCATAGATCGTCTAAAACTGCATTTTTCGAACTACAATTTTCAAAATTTTGAAGGGGAAAACCCCCCGGACTCCCCTTTACGCATCACAGTAAGAAATAATTTACAATTGGGAATGCGTGCTTGAAGATTACATTTTGAAAAAATAAAGACCGATGACCCCGAGTCTTTTCCTTCCTTAAGGGGGTCTAAGGACCTTTAACCTTCAAATTCATCCCCACCGATCGTCTAAATCTGTGTTTTTCAAATAACAATTTTGAAAATTGGGGAGTGCCCCCGGACCCCCTCTTCTGAACAAAATTAAATATAACGTACGATTGTGTTGGAAACTTAAATTTGGAAGAAATATCGGGAGATGCTATCCTGGACCTCATCTCCCCTTCCTCCCAAACTTAAAATATATTCTAAAACTGTGTTTGTATGTCTTCAATTTCGAAATAATGCAAGAAGGTAGCCCTCCAGCACCCCCTAATTCTATTTGAATATTATCCTTCTCACGATTAAATTTATATTACTATTACTAAGGTCTAGCAATATGACTATCCCTGCTAAACCAGAAGTCAAATCTTCTCTCTCTCTCTCTGCATATTAGAACAATCATTTGAAACAATTAAGGGGCCACCAAAGCGTACCCCCCTCCTCCTCAGTTTTTTGACCTAGCGACGACCCTGGTACTCTTTCCCAAATTAATGACATTGTCTCTTTTTTAATGAAGGGAACACATCACGGACGGGATGGAGTTGGTGTCCGTTTCAAAGCTGGATCAGACGACTTGACTTCTTTGCAATTTTTTATAAATTTTCTGGAAGTAGCACAATTCTGAATGATGAATACGTGTGACAGTGATTAGAGTCATCTAAAACTGCTTTTCTAGTACTGCAATTTTGAAAAAATATAGGAAAGAGCCCTGATTCCTCCCTCTTTCCTTAACACGATCAAAGACAAGCATAGAATTGCGCGTTTGGAGTATCAATTTCAAAAAATTTCCGGGATAAAGGCACCGAAATTCACTTTCCACTAACATTATCAAGATCTATCAAAACTGTGTTTTTAAAGCTACAAGTTCGAAAATTTAAGTGGAGCGCCCCTCCCCCCTCACTCTCGTCGCTTTTCCCTCAACCATAGATAGCGTTTTTAAGACTTAAACTTTGAAAAAATTCCTGGTGCGAGCCCTAGGATCTCTTCTTTCTCTAACATTACCACAGATAGTCTAAAACTGCGAGTTTAGGATTGCAATTTTGAAAACTAAAGAGAGCCCTCCTTATCACAGCGTTAGACTATCTACAATTGCACTTTTACAGTTTCAATATTGAAAAATTACCTGGCTGGAAGGGGCCACCAAACCTTTTATCCCCCTAACGTCACCAGAGATCGTCTAAAACTGGTTTTAAAACTACAATTTTGAAAATTTTCCGGGGGAGAGACCCCCGGACCCCCAATCTTAGTGACAATAAATTTCCATTTTCAAGATTCATATTGTATACATGATTCCATCCTAAGTCAGAAAGTTGAATCCACTCTCCCTGTAAATATTCATACGCTTGAAAAAAAAGTAAGGTGTAGCAAAATTCAGGGGTACCCTAAACTTGTTTACTCAAGGTCCACATTGTAATGTTTGGGAAGGCAAGGCTGGTCAACAATCCAACAATATTTCAGTTCAAATGGCATTTGTTAGCGCTACCCCCCTCCCCCTCCGTGAATTTGACTGAAATTAAACACTCTAAAAACTGTTATGTTTAACCCGATTTGAAAGCGAGAAAGTTGGGGGGGGGGAATTTGCGCCATTGAGCTTGGGGGGGATGGACACTCCTGATTCTGATTACTCCTTCTTGGTTTTGAAGGTCAGCAGGCAACTGTTGTGTAAAGAATACAAAACAGTTGCCTGCTGAATATTTTTTTCTTCTCAAATACATACTTAAAGTGCATGTTTTTATATACTTCTCAACAAATGTCTAAAATGCCAATATATTCTTCATAAATGCGTCACTTTACTTCGTATGTCTACTCGCTAACTGTTAAACCTTCATGTTTGAAAATACTTAAAAAAAATTTTCTCTGTATGTTTTTTTTTTTTTTTTGTATTGCGAATACCGATTGTAAAACTCCTAATTTTTTAATTCAGTGCAGTACAAAGTCATACTTACATAATTAATAGGGCGATATTAAGACTCTTCTGCCGGATTAATTTTATTTTATACGTTTACAATACATTTTTTTATCAACTCATTAATTGTTCTTCTTGGAATTTTTTCTGCATGCACAGAAAAAACGATTTTTATTTCGGCAAGAAAACTTAATTATCCAAGCGCAAAAAGCTCGTTAACATATTTTTTGCTTAACGTCTTGGAGCACTCGTTAGCCGGAGGACAAATTTATAATGATAATTAATACCAACTAGAATATAATTAACAATGTTTTCATTTTGGAGCTCTTTGGCAATCAAAATTTAAGGCATTATAAGTAAAATGAATATAAAATTGCAAAGGGATGACAGTTACAAATATCTTAGGTTTCGTATTTACTTTAACTTATTTATTCTATTAATTATTTGCGTGAAAAGGAGAAGCTAAGTATTATATTTTGATTTTGAAAAATGTGCTTACTTTCGAGAAATTAAATCATTTAATCGTGCAACAACTACTTCCACAAACAGCTACAGTCAATTGATTGTATGCGATGCTATTATAAAACTTCTTTAACACACCTATTTGGTAAATTGTAAATCTCATAGGCTGAAAAAACCCTGAATTCGTGTACTGAATATCACGTTTTGAAATTTGAAACTGTGGGCAACGTTAACTCTATACAAACATTTATGAAGCACATTAATGCTATTATAAAAAAAAAAACAAAATCTATCGCTTAACTAATAAGTTTTTCTGAGGTTTCTGATGAAATAACATAAAGGCACGAAACCGCTTTAGTACCTATAACAGAGGTTCTCAATCTTTTTATGGCTATTACCTAAATAATGGGTAATATAATAAATACACCCCCCCCCCCCTCTCTTCGCAAAAAAAACTAAAAGAATAAAACAAAAAGGAAGTTTTGTCTAAAACGAAATTAGCTTTATCTCTAAATATTAAAAAACGTAACGTTAAAGAAATTGTGAAAGGATGTTTGTGGCGGGTCTGCTTTCACAGAGAACCCAACAGCACCTAGGTCATTCTACAAAAAACGTAGGTTTCTAAAGTTTGAATTTATGAAAATCTTACAATTTTGTTTTAAGTTAATTTATTTGTTCCATTTAGGAAACATTTTTAAGCTCAGATGGTAAGTCACATTCTTTATTGATTATTTTGTCACTTTCTTTTGCAGTTAAAATTTTGAACCTGAACGGAGGGTACCGTAAAGTAAATATATATTTTAATGATGATTTCAAACTTATCATTTAAATAAGCTTGCATGTTGTATGAGAAACATGATGTGAACTAATTAAAATGTACACATATTTCTTAAAATATATCTTTTTTTGAAAAGTTGTCTGCTCCATTACACGATTGTATATCCTCCATTACATCTCTACATAGTGTAAAATGAAGCCTCTGAAAAGCGTCTGTGTGTTTGAACTCGCAAAACTGGAGAACTACACGGTCGATTTCACTGAAATTTTCAGTTTATTCCTTTAAGTCCTAAAAATATTTGCAGACCAGTTTGAACAAAAAAAATCGATGAATAGTTTTTTTTTTAATTCCAATTTTGGTCCAATTTTCACATAAATTCCAGAATATGGGTGTGAAAAATTACTTGCAGATATTAGTGTTATATATCGTTGGAAAGAGCAGAATTTTCCGCGTTCTACGTATACTGTTTCAATGATCTAACTTAATTACGGCGGGAGTAATTTATGTTTTTAGCTCGATTTCATTCAGGCTTAGCTGAAATTTAGGCATTACTTTCTTTATTAAAATTTATCAATAAAAAGTGAAGAAATTGTCCCGCAGTTTTATTTTTGGCACCATTCGAAAGAGCAGCTTTTTTACTTCAGATCTGACACGACCTTTTGTTGAAAGTTAAACCCTACATCTCAATTAGAAAAAAAAGTTACAAGCGAATTAAATGCTCTATAACTAAATAAGAGCCCTATAGGTATTTCGTCATAATATTTGAAAGTTATTTCGAAACCCGCTTGTTTCAGCAATGAAGCATTTTTTGCAGTCAAAATTCCTCTACTCTTTCAGTAATCATTATTGTTGTGTAAGACATATTTGGTACTTCTATATGGTAACCGGATCTCATGGAAAACCCAACCAGTTTTTCTGCTTTTTCTGGGTAAAAAGCACGTAGTGAACTTGAACGTACTTGCAAGTAGTGACTATTGCAGGTGACGTATTTGCTAAGCTGTGAGCAGAATTATTCATTTTAGTTTAAATGAAGGTTGCTTCATGTTTAATGTCTAAATCATTAAGCAACTTAGGAAAAGCAGACAAATTCTTCTTTTTTAAAATTCTGGAATTCTGCTTTTTTCAAAAAGTGGAAGCGACTAAACGCGGAGTTTTTATACATATTTTACATTTGTTAGGTCCCTTGCATAAAATTCACCAGAAGGGACTTGCCCTTATGTGCAAGATAGGAAGTGCGTAAGTGCCCCTACATCTTATCAATACTTTCATCATTCGTTTGAATTTTTTGGTTTTAAGGATTTGTCATAATTATAAAATAAATATATTTAAATATTTTATGATTGATTTGTTACATTTACGCGTTAAACGCATTCAACGCAAACATCTATTGACAGCACGTATATTGGTAGATTTGATTTTAAAACAAATCAGTTACCTAATTCGTTAAATACACTGGGTTGACTGCCTTGCTCAGGTGAACTCATATAAACAAATCAATTGCGAAAAAAGTATCCGCTTCGTATTAGATATGCATTTTTTTTTTTTTTTAAGAGAGAGAAAGGGTCATATTAAAAGATTCTTTCAGGTGATATTCATTTTACTATACCCGGAAAACAAGAGACACAACTCAAAATTCTGGAAAAATATGTTAACTATTGGTTTAAAATCGAAATTTCTGCTCTTCCTTACCCAAAAACGCACGCAAAGTTATTTTTCATAACTGGCATGTAATGGTGTGAAGAACGATATTAATCAATAGTTGTATTATCATCAAAATAACATAATTCAGAAGAAAAATTTTCGAGGTTTTAGTGCATTTTAAATTTAGACAGCAGAAATGAATAAATGAAAATCACAGCGTTTTTTTTTTTTTTTTACTTGTATTTGACTCGAAATCACTCACATTTGCGTTTGCTTTAAACCTTAACTTAACCCAATACTTTTTTAAACCAACTTTCCTGTTAAAGTAAAAACAAATGAATAAAATGACATGAAAGACCGCTTTTTGCGTCGTAAAAATATCGTTAAGTACGAAAACCAGTTAGGAATTTCATGCTTTGAGTTACGTTCGCTTCACATCCGGGTTGCAATACGTTGTTTCTAGCAGAATAGTAATGACGTATACTGTGATAAAATGTAAACTGTAGTTACTTGGTTATCGGGAGAGTTTTCGTAGCTGCTGACAACAGAACTTCGCGGCCAATTTGTTGTGAGAATCATGTGATAATACCAATCTGCAAAGTTCATTTTATCTCACCAGCTTAGAACTGTAATTCCGTCTTAAGGTAAACACTTACGTTTTTCTATTTTCAACAGGTTTTACTTGCTTTGAAAAGGCTTATTTTGTATCAAGTTTCATAGGCTCTTTCAATACTATTGAAGAATTATTTTAGTTAATTTAATTAGTCAAATATAACATGTTGGATATTGTTATGTTTAATGAGATTGTCATTTACCTTTCTAAGAATTTAGCGTGAATACAAAGTAGATATTACAATCAAACCAGTCCTAGGATACATTATTTTCTGTGGAATGGCTTGAAGTAGCATTGGTGAACTCATTTTGAAAATATATATATTATACCATGGGTAGAAGGTTACCTTTCTTTAACGAATTAGTACCTAAAATTAAAAATAGAAGTTCCACGAAATACATTTTAGATTACGAGGAACCTCATTTTCAACTAAAAGTTCGTAAGTTATAGATGAAAAGGTGGCAAACTTTTGTATTTTAAAAATGTGATCCTTATATAACATCTATCTTTCTCTCTCTCTCTCTTCTTTTTTTCATTATTCTTATGTTCATAGTAACTATGAACTATGAACATAGTACTATGCATTTTGCTATTAAAAATGCGTGGTGCCACACTTCGTGTGCCCTTACACAACACAGTCTCTTCCCACAAACTGTTCCAATTTTAAAAAGATCCCCCCCCCCTTGTCTCAATTTCAAGATCCTGAAAGCGTGATACTATTTTTGGACGAGCATTTTGTGTGTGCACACAAATGTAGATGCAAAAGTAGACGTTCAGACAAATAAGAAGTTTTAACCATGATCCCCGTTGTATTTTTTTTTCTCATTCCAATATATATTTTTTTCTGCAAGAAAAGAACTCGCATCTGGGTAATATGCGTAGCATTTATTAGAATTGTTGTTGTTGTTGTGTGCCAGCTAAGCTGGCAATTTGGGGTGCGCTGCTTCTCTTTTCCAACTGTACTGTAATTTGGTGTGAAGTCCGACTTCCGCAGTAAACACATGCCCTAAGGGACCATCTATAAGCTAGGCAACCATTACAGCAAAACAACATACTCACACAAAGAAAGGGCAAGGACAGGAGAGAGGAAGTACATCCATGCCTGAGCTGGGATTTGAACACAGGACCTCCCTGCCGTAGTCAGACTACCATACTACTACATGACAAAATAGCATCTGAGCACAGATTATTGTCTAAAACATTTGAATCAAAGCACGTCTTTAAATAAACGGCAAAGGAAATTAAACTGAATCCATTCAACAACGATGTTCTTAGTTCATGCTTAAGAGACGAAGCAATTCATTTTACATTTACGACATACATTCTAAATGTATTAGTCTTCACACAGAAAAACTTTCTAAAAGAAATTATATCGAAAATGTAATTGTGGAATTGTAGTTGCAATTACAATTTGAATAAAAACATTCTTTCTTTTATATTCTTTATTCTCAAAAACGAATAATAAAGCTTATTTAAATAACATAACTCACATCAAAAAATCAGGATATTTGGAAACGAACAAAAGAATTTTGGGTATTTTGCTTCTTTTATGATTAAAAATATTTTCTGTATTTTCAGGAAATTGAAAAGATATCTTTTTTTAATTCAACATTTCGAGCGACTTAACTTAATACTAGTTAATACTAATAACAACTTAATACTAAGAAAATATGACAGCAGTTTTATTTTGATTTATGATTCAAATACGTACTGACATGTAAATGTAATGACTCTAAGTAAAACAGTTAGAATTTAAAGATAGAGAAAAGTCTTAATATTCACTAAAAATTAAATTTGTAAACTAAATATTGAGTTTTAACTGTGCAATTTCCTTACACGGACAAATTATTTTCACGAGTGCTTTAAAAGATATTATATTTTTAATTCTTTATTGCTGATTGGAATACTAATTTAAATTGTCTGAAATTATTGCAGTAGAAAAGTTAACTCGGAATAAGCTAAGGATTTTGCACAAGATATAATTTGCGCAGAGAAAATATTTAAGTAAGGCACACGACAGCAAATGGCAGATGTACACGACCGGCACGCAGATATGAATGAGCACTGTTGCCCAAAAGGGTGCGAAGTAATTACGCATACTTCCCCCTATACGTTTTTACCCAATTTTTCGTTTAGTTTATTTTTTAGCTGCTGCAAATGTAAGACATAACCTTGTCTCTTCAAGATGTAAGGAAATTTTAAAATTTACCATGGGGGCTACACCAGCAATGTAGATAAAATTAAGAACATATAAACTAACATTTAAATCATCTCCTATATTAATAGTGATTTTTTTGTGCCTATTTTTAATCCTCCATACTCTAGTGAAGGTTTTCTCGAACAATTTTCTCTGAAACTTTATGCAGCATTCCGAACCGAATATTTTCTCAGCTTAACCCTTTCTGTCAGCATAATTAATGGTTTTTAAGTAATACAATAAATGCATACTAAGTAACTTATTAAGTTTATTATTACAGTAAAAGCTAATGAAAATTAAAACTCTGCCTTTACTCAAGTGCACTTATGTGCATTAAAGAAAAATAATTTAAAATTACGCTCGGAACCAGTTCTATATGTGGCTTACGTTGTAAGTTGTTTTTTCAAATGAATATTAACGCTACAAAATTGATAAATTTCGTTTGTGTGTTACTGTGAAAGTCAAAAATCTGGTAAATTTCTATATTAGTCGGCAAATATCAATTTTCACATACAAAAGGCATCGGTAAAGGTGTCGAAAATTTCTTGTGAATTACAAGAAAAAGTCGACGTTCTCAAATTTTGTCCTTCCACCTAACATTATACATTTATGCAAAAATCTGCATTTTATCCTCAAACTTACGTAACTTTATTTGTTTCACAATCGCATAATCAATATCAAAATAGAAAACTCGATTTTTTTTTTTTTTGCAAAATTAACTTAGCAAATGGAATGCAATTGTATTGTGAACCTCAATAAATAGTAAATTAACATACCTGGATTAATGAAACCCCAACTGAATTTGTTGATTCACAAACTAATGAAAATTTTAATGAAAATTGAATATAGTAACTTAATGTTCTTGAAAACGGTGCTAAGTTGATTGCACAAAGATTATTAGAAAAAAAAGCTGCTTTACTATATTTACTTATTTATTTATTTTTTTGCTTAATAGCAGCAATGACTCTGTTTATTCCATCAGGGATTTTGTTTTCTCTAAAATCATACGAAATTTTACGAAAATATAAAACCGAAATATGCATATTGTTTTATTAGTCTACTTAGAATTTGGTTTTAAACTGAATGTTGCGCCAGAAAGCATGTTTTAAAAATAACTCCAGATAATTTTTTGTCGTTTACTTTCATCAAATTCGACTATTTTCTATTCTTGATAGAGAAAAGGAAAGAAAAGCAAATGCATTTACACGAGTGTTATTTTGATTTATTCAGATTGAGAATTCTTTAAATTTAGTGTTTATAGCTATTAGTTTTATTCTGATATTATATTTTCTTTTTTCCTTGACATAAAGTGGCTGCAGCTTTGTTTCTTATTCAAACTCTTATTTTTCACATTAGATTAGTTAACCCTTTGGTTTTTCAAATCTGTACCTCAATGCAAGACTGAAGGAAGTCCAAAAATCGCGATTTTCAATTTATTAGTGTATTGTGTGTATGCTGAATCCTATTCCTCTGAATTCTGAAAAAAAGTAAACTCGGACAGAATTACGATAACGGAATAAGCAACAAACTTAAGTTTTACACGTCTTCCAAAAATAAGTAAACTTTTAATAAAAACTAAATTTAAAATTGCCATTCAAATTAATAAGATACCATTCAATAACTTTAAAAGTTTCAATAAAATGTAGAGTAACCTTCCAATTGAATTGTTTATCTACAATTTCGCTAGGCGACCACGTAATTGGTGTATCGTTGAAAACTCACCAAACTTCTGACAACCTTTTTATATGTGTTTTTTTATTCTACAACAGCGGATGCATTTTAAATTCCGAAGAGAAAATACGAGACTGTAGATGTTTTGAGTGGGTTTTTGCTAGTATAGGAATATATGAATTTAGGTTCTTCTTTTATTGTCAATTTTAAAGTCATTTTTTGTGAGAGCATAAAAATATTATTTTGTTTTTGCTACTTTATTGGTTAAAAAAATAGTAATGCAATAAACATGATTGTGCTGTAGTAGTTTGTTTTTTATTTAGCATGCATACCTGTGAACGCAGTTTTCTAAAGAAATGGCACGCAACGAAACAAGTATTTCATTACGTGTTTTTAACATACCATATTATTTGTTTTTTTACATAAGTTTGTACAATGCTAATAATAGTCCTAAAACACCTTTTAATGTGTTAGATAATTGTTTTTCTTACATTTTATATAAGCACAAAATGAATAAAACTTATCTTAAAAGAGATTTGTGTGTAATTGCAAAATGTCAATATTAGTTAGATTTGTGCGACAATGCATTTAAATTTACTTGTAATTCTTGCAGCTATATCTTTAAAAATAGTTTCATCTGTTTTTAATGAGTTTTAGAGAACATAAAATAAATCGACCGCTTTATGTTTCACTGAAATAAAACTTTTTGCACGCTCTTAGATGACGAAAACACTGTTACCAGAAGAATTATTTCATGACCAGTTCATATATAGGTAGGAAGATTTGTGATTCCATTAGCGTCAAGACCCATAATTGAACCTCTATGAATTATGAGTACGTACAGCCCTGTTTGGAAAGGGTGTGTTCTTGGAAGAAACAGAATTTGATGCAATGTGCAATTCATTTCCGTTATGTATTTTTCGTAGAAATATCGATGTTACTTTATCTTATCTGTAGAAAATGTACGTAAAACATGTGCGGTTTCATGTTTAATATTGTTGGCTTTCTCATTCTTGTTAGGTAAATTAATCATCACATTTAAGTATTCTAAACTTAGTTAATCCTATATATATATATATATATATATATATATATATATATATATATATATATATATATATATATAATAAAACAGAAGGATTCCATAAAATGTTTGAACTTAATTTTTCAATATTTCTCCTTTTTTTTAAACCTTTTCAACAGCCATAATCAAGTTATCTTCACACCACTGCCCCGGATTACCGTATGCTCATTCGTGTATTTTCTCGGCATTCAAAAAACAAAACAAAATAAGCAAAACACCCCTTTATTTACACTTTTGAAAAGTTGGGCATCTCTCCTCATTAAGTGGGAGAGATGCCACATAGGTATAAGGTACGTAAGTAATAACATATATTGCTAAATGTAGTTGAAATAAGTTAATAACAAGCTAAATCAAACATTATAACCAATTCTTACTTTATGGTGTCTGTGTTTTGCATTCAACATTATTGAAAGCAAAGCGACTCAAAATCTTCGTCGAAAATTGCTCCCACTTCTATAATTTTTTCGTTATACACACGTCACACTCGAGCGCAGTTGAAAAAAAAAGTCACGTTAAGAAGGAAGCGTCTATGAGTAAATAAAAACAGTGAAAAATATAGCTATATCTTTCTTACTCAATGAATTTCCGAAGGTATGGCGTTTTATTTCATACTCGCCGCCTGCGGGGACCAGCTGGTTCGCCTTCTTTCGCAATTCGCCTATTTGTGCAAGCAGCCACCTACGGCGGCTGTTTGGTGAACTTGTCATTCATCAGTATCAATCAATCCATCTCTTTTTTTTTTGTGCCGTTCACATTTTTACGCCAAGATTGCCGCCTTCGGCGGCTATTTACCTTTACGATCTATCTCTAAATTTTGTTATCCATCTCTATTTATTTTAACCTCCCCGCCCATTTCCTAAAAAAACAAAGATCTTTCAAAAAACAGCTTTTTTTTATTTAAGTAAAGCAAAAGAAAAAAAAAATCTCAAATTCCCCGTAGTAGTGCAAAAAGTAGTGTTTGACCAACATAAAAAAGCTCGCTGTTTTTATTGAATTAAATTCGCACAACCATGAAATGTAACGTAATATAGATACAGCAAAAGGTCCAGTTTCGGAGGGGGGAATGCAAAAAGAAATAAATGCAATCCCTAAATAAAACAAAAAAAAAAAAATAAAGAAAAAAAGCAAGCGCTGCCGGAAAAACACGTAGTCATCACATCATAAAATGTAGAAGAAAGCTATATAGTAAAAAAAAGATTAACATTGCTTGCGATTAAGATTCCATCGTAAATATCGAATCGAAATCCAAGTAGTGACGTCACAAGTATAAAAGATTGAAGAACGCTTTTTTCGACCGATGCGTGAAAAGACATGTGTTCACATTTAAAAAAATTGTAAAAAAAAAAACTATTCCTTATTTTTAAGAACTTTTTTTTCTGAAGTGGGCGAAATGTTTTTACTATTACCAACTTAAAATTTATAAATGAGGCCTTGATTCTTCTCGCAGGATGATATTAGAAAAAAATAAAGCCCTGGAAAAAATGCAAATTAAAGGTTTTTTCAAAAATTCATAAAAAATATAAATATTGCTCAATCTTCAGAATCTTTTCACTCATCATATTTAAAATTAAATTTTCTACGCTATAGTACAAAAAATATTTGTATGATGCGATTGGTTCGGGGTCTGTGAGGTAAAAAGTGCAAAAAAAAAAAACATAAAACATTAAATAACTCTTTTTCTAATTAAAATATCAAAAAATCGAAGCCCGAGGTGCACATCCTCGGCAAAAACTGCACCAGTATACCAAATTTGATCTTTCTAGGCCTTACTGTTTTCCCGGGATGCGCGCTACACACACACAAACATCTTATTTTATTATATGTATAGATGGCATCTCTCCAATTTTTGCCCTATACTAGTTGACGTGTTTGGGCAGAGTGGACTTTCAAACCACTTTGCTCAACGAAGCATAGCAATTATGTTATATTTTAACAAGTTACATGCTATTTATAAATGAAAAAACAAAATATATGAAACGTATAATCTGTCACTATGCTGGGCTATAGATAATGTAACAACAAACTGTTTTTCCAAAATGAGGTTAACCCCATCAAACTGCATTAAAAACTGGACAACAAGCTACCCCCCCCCCCCACACACACACAAAAAGAGAGAAAAAAATGGCAATTTAATGCATTAATGCATTTTTCTGGGAAAATTTAGTTATGTGTCTGAAATAGAACACAAATCATGCTTGTTATTTGCAGAATTTATGACACAAGTTTCGTAGATTATACAGCAATTAATTTACTAAGTTTTTAAACCTTTACACTTTAAGTGATCCACTTTGAAGTACTTTTTCCATCTCTTAAATTAAAACTTTGACAAAAATACCTACGGTAAAAAACACGCAAGGCCAGAATTTCATTTTCCCCTTATATATACTGCAAAAAGTGCAGTTGTTGTGTTATTTAATTTTTATATTTTACAATTAACCATTAGTATAGGTCCAAAGACATAGATGTTAAAATATTTACTCGCAATGCATGTTTATGCCCAGGGAATGGAAACAGCACACAAACGCCTACTTTTCTGTTCAAAAACACTTAAAGTAGCAAAAAAAGAAAGGGAAACAATACTTGAAATGTATAAAAAAATTTATAAACCAAGTTTATTCTATAGATTTAAAAAAAACCAAATGAATTATTTAAAAAAAATGGTGTTCATATGAGGCAGTGAGAAGCAAAGGGATATAAGTGGCAAAATTAAAAATTTGGAGATAACCAGTCCACATGGTAGGTGAACCTCTCCTCTGTCTTGGGGCAAGAAATGGTACTAGTAGCCCTGGTAGTTGCTGCTATACAGCATGATTTAGAAAAAAAATCAATGGAAGCCTACCTAGGATCTGATCTTTAAACGCGTTTTACTCAAAACTTGAATAATATTCACTTACATCCCTTTGCTTCTCACTGCCTCATATGTACTTGTTTGATTGTATTTATGCTAGTAGCGGCAAAACTGTAATTATAACAATAATCTGAGAGGCTTGTTATTCAACTTACTAAAGCGTACGTTTCCACTAAAAAAAAGCATTGATCATTAAAAAGCGCATATGCTACTTGAAATATAAATTAACGATTATTACAAATTGTTTTTAATATGATGGTCATATAAGGTTTTTTCTTTCTCAAGAACGAACAGCTTTTCTCAACAGCTATACAATCAAGAGATTTAATGCTTACGAAACATTACAACTATATCTGTATCCATTAAAACATATTAGTATACTTACTATAAAAGAGGAAGATATTTTAATTGTAAAATTGTTTATCAAGAAAGAATTCATTTCAAATTTTCAGCTTAGTAAGAATTTCATACCAGCAAGGGTTTTTTTTCATATGAAAAGTAAAAGTGAATTTAACATAAATTGCGTTTTAGTGAGCAAAAAGTATTTGCATAACTGAAAAATAATAGCAGTGCTACATCAGTGAAAATGAAAATTTTCCACTACCACTTCTCTCTAATGCAGATATAATGCTCTCGGAACAAAACTTTTTCTGAATAAGAATTTTGAACTCGAATTTTTTTTTTCTCTGACACTTATGATCCCACACATCATGTAACTTATTCACATCAAAAGCAGCTCAGAACAAAAGTAGAATTTTCATGTTTTCGCAAAACCCATGCATTAAATGTCAGTTAATCTCCCATGGCGTCCATTGTTTTGAAGAAATATATAGGATTTATAATTAAATTCTTAGACTATGTTTTTGGTGAAGTTTGATTTTTATTAGGACGATTAATCACACATTATAATAATTATAACAAAAATATAAAATATGTTTGTGCAATTGCTAGATGCAATATATTTTTATCAGTTATGTGACGTATTTCTCTTCACATTTTGCTTTTTATTTATGTTGGTATTTTAAAGTTGAATTTGAAAATTTTAATTTATAGGGGAAAAAAGGTCAAGTAGTTAAGGTTTTTAAAACTCCACAGCTTTACCTAACGGTTTGTAGGCCTATTTGAAAATGGATGCCTTGTTTTTAAATATTCATATGTGCCCTAGGCTTACTCACGTGTGAACGTCGAAGATATTTTCTTCTTTTTTTTTTTTTTTTAATGAAATGAAGAACTGAATTAAACTGTTCACGTACCCCCTTTTTCCCTATACTATTTTTTGTGACTGAATTTTTCACTTTACAATATACATGTTTCAGTATCATGTCGTGCAGCATGCAGTGGCCGTAAAAAATGGTAAGGTGCTGTACTCGTAACTGGAGAGTCGTGGGTTTGATGCCTGCTGACCCGTATAAATATAGGGTAACTGGTGAAGGTTAAAGAAATCTTGGTCGCATGTTCCTCCGAAATTCTTTTGCAAATCTATATGTAAAGGGTTGCGATATCTGCCGTGTCACGGATCATGGATTAGATTAAAAATAAAAGAAAAAACAACTCACACACACACACACACACACATATTGTCTTCCGGGCTCAATCCATTCCGTTAAGCCATTACTTTTTGCCGACACGAGGGGCTCTAGAGTGTTGTATAGTGCCACGTTTTGAGCCTGATTAGAATATATTTTACCTGGATATAATACTTATAGATGCGTCAAACCACTAAAACACTAGAAATTTTTAAATTATACGCACAAAAATGAAATAGCAGATTAAAATAACTAAGATCTCATATGAATTTGTATAATATGTCGTGGTAATTTATTTTGTATTTATTTATTTTTTTGAAGTATTTCTCATAGTTAAAAAAACTTCTCATTAAGCGGCATACGTAAGATATCTTTTTTAAATTATTTTTATTGTAACAAAGTAAGTTTTTCATTTTTATATTCATTTAAGTCGCAAGATTTCGGTTTATTTATTTATTTAGTTTATTTTCAAAGGGTAACTCGAACAAAAAAAGTTTTATCCTTGTACAACTGCGACTCTTTTTTGATTTCTATGACAATTCAAATGTTCGATATGTTATTTCTTTCGCAACCTTTGGAATGTTTTTTGACAGCAATGGAACTAAATAAGAGGATAAGGGAAAATTCACATTTTGTGCCGTTTACTGCAGTTAATGAAATTACATACGAAAAAGCAAAATCAGTTTGTAGAAAGCAAAGTGTTCCGATTTTAAGAAATATTGTAGAAACAAGCCTTTAGAAAAACTAGGTAAAATAAATGAACAATGATCTTTAAATATATATATACTTCTAATGCAGCTTTGCAACTGATTCAACATTTTAATCGCATAGTTTAAAAACAAAGGCATTCAAGGGTCAAAAGGGTAACAAATAATAATTAAAAAAAACTTCCCTTCTCAAAGATGCACACATTTTTGTTCCCTTTACTTGTTTAAAAGATGTTTGCATTTTTGTCGACCCGCTTTTCTTCTATTTGATATCAGAAATATTTATTCGATGGGTATTTTGCTCTGTGAGAAAATGTTCATATTTCTACTGGAATCTTTGCTTGAAATATTTTCAGACTTTACAAACCGAAAATAAGTCTCTAAAAAAGCTATTGCTAGGCGCCCCAAAAAAAGTACGATAAATGAATTAAACATGTGATAAAGCAATTAAAAATCGAGAACCGGTAGAGAAGCCTCAAACTCCTGTATTTAAATATTCTAGCATTTATCCATATGCTGGCAATACAAATGTTAAGATGTTAAAACATTTATTAGAATTTGCTAGAATATATAGGTAAAAAACATAGTCGACTCAGCCGTTCAGCTCTTCAGTGGATCTATAAAATGATTACCAAGCGTGCTTAAGAACTAAATCCTGGGGGTTTCGTGTTCGTTTGACCACCTAACCGGAATATATCCCTAGCACCCCAGAGCCCTTTGTCTGGAAGACTGAGATGAGCACAGTGAACCTAGGCCCTCACGCCCAGAGGTCGTGCCCAGGGCTGTGGAGCTGGAGTCAAACTAATTATGGGGGGAAGGAGTCGGAGTTGTTGGAAAACATTCCGACTCTGACTCCGGGCTTCTTTTTTTTCTAATTTTCACTTAGTCTTATTGATTTTTTAGTATTAACTGCAACTGTCAGCAAACGGTTTTGCTGCCAAACATGTACAGTACTCAACAATAAAAATAATTATATATTATTCACTTCGGATCTCAGTTACAAAATAGTAAAGGGAATGTATCCCCTGAGCAAATCGGGACCCGTATCTCGGAATGAAACTTCTGATGATGTTCGACAAATTCAAATATGTTTTGACACAAAGGCACGAATCCCAAACATCCGATAAAATATATGTAATGTTTTTTTAAACCTAAAGACTGTTTCTATAATCTATATGATTTCTTGGATACAATGCTCAGTAATTGCAGTTGAACTTAAATCTACATTTAAAAACTAATTATACAGTGGCCAATAAAATTTAAATTAAAGATTGAGCAAAGAAGAAATATAGGTATTGTAAAGCTATTCGTACAAAGTTCTTCAAAATCGTAGTATTACTAGGTATTTTTCCTTGACATATTGCAGAAGCATGTAACAAAAACGAAGTTTTGCCCCACCCATTTAGAGCTCTTGGTGCCGAAATCGAATAACCTACTGTACCTTCTAAGGTCCACCAATTAATTTTTTTTTTCTAAATCATTATTTTACTTTCTGAGATATAGCAACCACAAAAAACAATAATTAACTTTCGCTTCCTCCAATTCTCTTGAAGCCTTTCGCGAGCTAACATTTTTATAACACAAGTTATAAATAAATTATTTGCTCAAAACGAATTTTCGAAGGAAACCAACGTTTTACAGTGTTACAAAAACGTAAATGTGTGTACCTGGACTAATCATCTTACTATAGGCGAATAAAACACGCACTATCCTATTATGCACTTTTTTTAAGGAATCAGTTTATTTTTGTTGAACGGAACATTGTTGTTTTTTGAAGTTACTATGTATATTTCATAGGTAAAGTTTTTTTTTTTTTTTGTTTGTTTGCTATTGTATTAGGATGTGCTCTTTGAAGGTAATATAAGAAGGCAATAGTTTTTGTTTGTGTACAGTTTTACATTTACTGTTTTTAAGGTAAAGGTAACAATGTTTAATTTATTTTTAAGTGTTATAATCCAAGATTTTTAAAAGCGGAAGATTTTATAATATATACCAAAATTAATACAAAACTAAAACGCAAGTAGAATTGACCATAAGCGATAAAATCGAATGTATATTTTGTTTAAAAAAATGATATTTTGTGCAATTTTAGCGCAAAACAACATAAAAATAATACTCAATGTTTGCCTACGTTTAAATAATAAAAGTTTTGCAACAGAAGTCGATGACATAAATACAACATTCGGAACACAAATTGCCAAGCACGATAGATGTACTTAACACGCAATATTGCAATCAAAAACGAAAAGTAGCTCCTGATTGGTTACATCCTCTGTAACAGTCTGCTTATCTGAATGATGAATTATACATGTCGCACAAACGAACATTATAATTTCGACAAAATACGTGACATGGAATTATCGTGTTTTGAAATACTTTTCCACCCAGTTTTATTTTGAATCTTTGAAAAACCTGTTGTAAGTATGCCAGAAATGATTGCTCGTTAAATTCAAATAAACTTAAGCTAGCCATTATCTCAGCACATACCATCTGCATTTATGTGACATAAATTACGAAGTTTCTTAGATTTTGTGCTTTTAGATTAGATAGAATGTCGATTTTTCATATTTATCCACATAAAAGGAACTCGAAATAGACAAAAATATAACCGAAAGTTTTAACTGTAGACTTACCAACGTGTTTTATCTCAAATAGAAAAAAAATGGATGTCAGAAAAATATAAATAAATCCAGATACGAATTACATGTAAACATAAGGGAATGGACTTCTTTAAATGATGATTGCTTGTCCTGTATGTTTATAGCTGTGTTAGTCTTCAATAGTATCTCTTAATTTCGTTTTCAAAGTCATCGTACAAAACCTTCTGCCCCATGTTGTGTTTATTGTTTAAAAATTAATAATACATTCATATTCAAACACTGATTTAAAAAAAAATGCATTATAGTACAGTTTCCCCACAACTATGAGTTTCAATAAGACCTAAAACACCATACTTATGAGTTAGTTGCATGCGAATTTTTGCAAAAGAGCTTTTGAATGTCTGATCTACACTTAAGTTTTTTTGGCGTGGTTACTTAAATTTTTTGAGCGACTCAAAGATATTTATAACTAGTTCAATGGCATTTAATGTTATATGTTAAAGATTGATACTTCGAAGTTTTATATGTATCTTGTGGGTTTTTTTAAGTTACAAAACGTTTAATGTTTCAGCAAAAATATAATAAATTTTAATAATTTCATTTGAAAAAAAATAGTAATAGAAGATGATGGTAAAAATAAAATTAACAAATTAACAAACTTTGACATTTTTTTAAAAAATTTAATACGTATGATTAGTGAAACATTGAATGTAAGATAAGTGTTTATCTAACGAAATTTGTTATTTTTAAAATGCTTTGTTTTAAGGAAAAACTAAAAAATTTAATAAATGAAAAAAAATAAAATAAATGAAAATGTATCTGTATTAATAGTGATAAAGCTGTCTATAGTAAACCATTATTAAGTCTTTACATTCAATTCTGTGTTTAAAAGCTCTGAGTCAACGCGAAAGATAAAATATTAATATAAATATTACTTCTTCAAAAAAAAAAACTTAACGCGGTAGTAACGGAACTGAAGTGACTTCATAAGTTGAATACAAATTGCTGATAAATATGGTATGGGACCGTGGTGGCCTGATCGGTTAGGCATTGGATTTGGCTCCGGAGGGTTTCGGCTTCGATTCTCGCTGGTCGAAGATCCACCGTCGTCATTAATGGTGAATGGGCGACGTTAAATATGCTCGTGGTCACAATGTCCTACAAGTGAAACGATACCTCTTGGGGTCCAAGACCAGAAAGTTATTCGGCTCCTGGCCTGGTTCTAAATTCTCAAAATGGTCACCTAGTGTGTTGTCTTCTGAAGGCAAGGCGCCTGGCAAAATTAGGTTTTAAGTACAGTGTGAATCAGATAATAGGCGAGCTTCGACGGTAGTCCAATGAGACTCAAGTTTTTAACGTTGAAATTATCATTGAAAGTACATAGATATAATTATCGTTCCTGCATGGTCTGCAACACTATACAGATCTCATTAAACTGATTTTTTACTCGTCACAAAACTTGTTTTCACCTTAATAATTGGTAATTACTAGCTTTATAATAATTAAGCAGCGCAAGGTTTACTTTTTACAATCGACATTAGGTTTTAATAGTTTTTTAACTTCAAGGCTACTGTATTGGTTGCTATATTTATCCTTCCTACTAACAGAATTGAACTCTGCAGTTCATTTATAAATAATGTGAATTTAAGTACAAAACATTGCCTACGGGAAAAAATTAAAATTATGAATTCATCGCAGTGGGGGACGTCGAGAGAAATGAGATAACTCATTTATGCCGAATGAGATGCAAAAAAATATGTCTAGCTTGTCGAGTTGACTCATTAGATTATAATCAAGCAAGTGTCGAAGGCTTCAGTATCTAC